>NW_010520074.1:25427-28620 GCF_000687285.1 Phaethon lepturus
CAGGCACCCTGCTCTGTGTAGGCTTAGGTATGGGGGGACTTGGTGCTCTGACTCTATGTGCAGCTGACGCTGGCCTTGCTTCAGTCCGCCTAGAGGAAGGCAAACCCAGCGAACTTCTCCTGGGACGAACCAGCCCAAGGTCGGCAGCTTGGAATGGGAAGTGCCTGTGTTCCGGGGTACAAGGCCTTGGCCCTGTCCGCAGCCCCAGCTCCCTGGGGAGGGTGGCCTGTTCCAGCCCTGCAGAGCAGCAAGGACTGTTCCCTGCCCAGCAGCGAGAGGAGCAGTGCTGGGGGAGAGCAGGGACTGCTGCAAGTGTCCATGTTCTGGCTGGAGTTTGTTTGTGGGTGCTTTTTTTTTTTTTAGTGAATTCTTGAAATAATGTTACCTTTTTTAGCAAAATGGAGACTGGTGCGTCCCCTGCAGGCAGGGATAAAAGCGTGCTCCTGTACAGTGCCTGCAGGGAGCAGATTTGGAGGGTGCTCAGGAAGCTGCTGCTGCTCACGGTGGGAAAGTGCTTGCACTCCTGGAAGGGACCCAGTGTAAATATCCCTTTTCCTCTGCTGCCCCTCATGCTGGAGCTGCTGGAGTCGTGGAGCAGGCACAGTAACCAGGGTTGCTTTTGCTTCTGCAGTCTGCTCCTGAATGCCTTGTATTGAAATATCCCTCCTGTGACTTGAGCAAAGAACTGGCCTGGGCCTGCCTGCAGCCTGCGCTGGCTGGGTGGCCACCAGAGCCTGCATCTGCCAAGCCTATAAGTTTAAATTCCCCCTGCACCTGGTCAGCCTCCTCACACACTGGCTGGGCTGGGTTTCCCTGCAATGTATAGGTGGGGGGCAGTATCTGATTAGGGTGCTGGTCTTTGTCAGTTTTCTCCTTGCTGTAGAGCTGACCAAAGGTCTCTTCCCTGAGTCTTTCAGGTTAGCTATCAGCCATTTCTCCCTGTGGGGGTACTTGTTCCACTTCAACCCTCTGCTTTTTAGTGCCTAGATCATTCCTCTGCTAAGCCTCCTGCCGTCTTAATGGCCTCTGATCACTCCTGCTCCCTGGCCCAAGCTATGTACTGATACCAGAGCTTTTGGGTGGCACAGGGCAGGCTGGGTCTATCTGGATGCCTTGGGGCTATCTTTGCGAATTTGATAGAGAGCCGAGGGCCAGTTTGGTCCCTGTTTCTTCTTTTATGCACAGGGGCTCCTGTGCAAAATTCTTGGCTTTGCTTTTGTTGCTGGTGTTCCCTGCTGCCTTTTCTGTTGATGTTCATCAGGTGCAGGGCTGGGGTTTTCATGGCTCACATTGTTTATTTCCTTCTAATCTGCACCAATCTTGTATTTCACAGTTTGCACTTTTTGTATTTCAATAAAAATCAAAATGTAATCCCAGATCCAGGTGTGTCTGTTGAGTGGCAGCAGCTGTGGCACGTCTACAAGAAACAGAAGTAGGGCTGGCTATGCCGCCAACCACAACCATGCAGACAGGGAGGAAAGTGAGTATGAAATGCCTCCTATGTGAGTAACTCTGGGAAGAAATACTAGTTTGCAGAAGCCTCAGGCTGGAAACAGAATTCAAACAAAAATGAAGTATTGCAAGCTTGGTTCTTTCCTGAACAGGGCTGGGCTTCCATGTTTACTGTCTCCCTGTCATGATGAGCAATCTGCCTAGGATTCCCCTTTCCCAGAGGCAGCTGCACAGGTTGTGGTATCCCCAGGTGCCAAGTGCCTGCCAACCTGCAGGCTCCCCAGTTAGGATTAGCTGGCAAAGTTTATCCTGTGGCCAGGTGATATGTGCAGCAGAGGCCTGCACCTTCTCATCTGAACTCAGGTGGATCACTTAACTCCTCGATGCACAAGAGTCTTCTGGTTATGACCACTGCGCTCCACCCCTTAATCCACATACAGTTAACTACCTTTTCCTAAAGACGCTGTGACTTGCTGGTTACACCAGTAAGCTTTTTGGCTAGTAGAAAGGCTCTTACATGCAAAGTGATTACCACAATTAATAATACAAATGTAGCAACAAGTGAACCCAATAGTGGGTGTAAGAACAGGAGCCTAACAGAGAGCACTGGAGCTAAAAGCATCACCATCGGGCAGTAGCCTGAGCCCTGGCTGCTGGCTTTGTCATCTGGATGATGTGTTAATGCTGATGTTAACGCTTGCATTTCTAAAACTGCATGCTGCTTTTCAGTTTTTACTTACTGATAAGCCATCCAGTAAAGGCTTCCCAGTGTTGCTAGTTCTCCTCCTGCATGTTGACATTATTCAGCACGACTTGTGACAAGCTGTCAGCCATATATGAGAAGGTGGAGGTATTTTTGGCATCTGTTCACAGGTAATACTTTGCATATGGTCCTTATAGTCTGATTTATTGACCTGCTGTAGCTTACTGGACAGTACTTCAGTTTTAGAGTTGAGGGGTTTACTACTTACTGTTTGTCTGGGGCGTTTTCATGTGGATGGTACTTTAGGCTATAGTCTATCATTTTTCCACCCTTTGGAGTGTGGTGGCCCCCTGTAATGAGGCCGATGTGGTTACTATGCTGACTATACAGCAGTATCTCAAACCTCCTGTGAGTGCAACAGTTGGTCCTGTCTCTGGGTTGGGTCACAGTGACCTGGCGCTGCTGAGGCTGTGCTGGGGCAACATCTGCTCTGGCCTCAGAGGAGCTCAGGAGCAGGTGGGTCCGTCCCCGACAGGGTGCTGTCCTGGGCAGGATGTACGCTACGTGCAACCACATGGCCAGTACGTTACACAGCGTAAACACCGTTGCAACTGGATGTGTTTCCATGTGTAGCTGCCCTGTGGCCTTGAGGACATTATTCCAAGAACATTTCTCTTTTTATAAATACATACAATGGGCTCACAACTGGATGGTATTTGACTGTTCATGACCTTGGTGATTAATCATTCTTCTATGACTGTTTACTTTTTCACTTACTTGCTGATGGTTTTTCCAATCCTTTGTCTTACTGGTGACACGGTGAGGAGGCTGGATACTGAAGGCCCTGTAGTAAGGCCCAGATCCCACAGGACGGTGTATGTGAGTTGGCCAGCAATTCATCTCTCTCCACATTGTGTGGTGTCTTTTGCAAGTGCATGAAATGATACTCATAAATACACACACATATACACACATGTACTGTAGATAGATCAGTATCTATAAGGTTGCAATCTCAGTTCACTGTGTTACCTCTTCAAG
>NW_010520074.1:28735-35450 GCF_000687285.1 Phaethon lepturus
TCCCCGGCCATCCCTGCTACTTCATCCACTGTCTCTTTATAATAACCAGACACCCTTTACACTGCAGCTTAAATCACCAGTTGTTATATTTACACATAGATTTTTACCATCTTGTCTTTCCTTTAAAGGGAAGGTGTTAGCACTTTACATGGCATTGTGTGTTATATAGGGTTAACTTTAAGCATACAGCTGTTAAGCTTGGTTATTAGGCAGGTATGAACTACACGCTGCAGGCAGCATGCTCTTTCACCAGCATTTCTTGCTGCTGGGATACCCACACTAGTTCTTTCCACATTTTACTAGTCTTTTCTATCAGATGAAAACATTCCCACACTCCAATGCAAATTCTGCTGGCTTTTTTTTTTTTTTTTTTTTTTTTTTTTTTTTTTTAACTTTTCCCCACCCTTTCTTTTGGAGACAAGTTAACATTTCAACTGGGGTGGGACATCCAGATAATTTGGTTTCCCAAATCACTGGGGAGGTCACCATGACCGAACGCCGCTATGTGACCATTCCCCACACCCGCATTTGGGACCAGCCAGGCACCTGTTCTGTCTCTTCCTTGCTACTCTTTTTCCAGTAAGGTGGTCTCACCAGGATCCTGCTGTTTGCTCCAACTGTAATGCACCATTTTACCACCTACCTTGGAGGCAGCAACCTGCTCCACCCTGCACTTGCTGACAGGTAGTGCTCTGACCGTCCTCGTTCCTGGAGGAGAAAGAGTGAGAGGTTGGGACTGTCCCAGACCTGTCAGTACACACAAAGAAGAGCACATCCAGAGTGTTACTTATGTAAAAGTTTTATTGGAAATTCTTTGAATATTTGAAGTACATCGGAGACTATTTCCAAAACAATACAATTTAGGAGCCTTCCCCCTCACCCAAACTATCTGTAAATCAGCAGCTACATACATACTGTCCTTAATTGAGCAGACAGCTGCTAAAATAAACAGCCTTCATAACACAATCTGTGGCAGGCCACAGCAGCAGCTAGATCTTTCCTGAAGCAGAGCATTCATGCAGTGGTCGGGGAACTTGGAGCCTAGATGTAGCAACTATGTGTTGAAACTGAGGAATGCCCAAAAAAGAGGCACATAACTCAGCCCTAGAGAGAATCTCCTTATTGCTATGGCCATCCAGCTCAACACTAGCAGCTTATATAGGCAAATTTCCAGCCTTTTGAAGTGAAGAAAAAAAAAAAGTGCCACGCTGACGTTCTGCCTTTGTGAGATGTGGGAGCTGTAGCCATGTTAGGAACTGCATCAACAAATGAGCACAAGTATTTGGCTCAGGGGACCTTCTGGACAGGATTAGCAAGAACAGCATGCTTTCTGCCAACTCCATAGCTTGTCAGTGTGAGGCGAGGACAGCAGTAGCACTGGCTAGATGAAGTTCAACCTAGTCTATTCTCCATTAATTCAGTGTGAACAAGCACTTTACCCCATCTCTGCTGCTTTGCAGCCCAGATGGTGTCAAGCTCCCAAGCACAGCCTGTACCTTAAGAGAAGGGTGACAGCAACCACCCGTCCATGAGCTACTTCCTACAAGGTGGAGAGACCAACTTTCTGAGCAGAGGTGAGAGCCAGTTGATCCATTAATTCCTGCACCCTCCTGCAACCTGTTCCACCTGTAAAACAAGGTGGCTCTGGCTGTGGGGATCAACAGTTTGTTAAAGCCCATGAAACACAAGCCCTCTTGTGAGCTGGTTATCTTGGAAACTTTCTTAAATGTTTGTGCATCTTATTTTGCAAGGACTAGGCAATTTCTGTGTGAGGTTGCTGAAAAGTTGAATTGGCTGAGCAAGCTAAAAAGGTTCTGGTAGGTGCCTTTCCTTCAACAGAGCTCTTACCTAGAGTTTTAGAGCTCACGTGGCCTCCCACTGAACGTATCACTCAACAAAAAAGCTGGTAAAGTCCAAAGCATTGTGTTGCTCTGACTTTACAATAAGCTCTGTTCAGAACTTGGTTCCTTGCTCTAGCAGTGGCACAGAAATAGTGTTCTAGAGAGGAGGTGGGGTTCCCCCATTAGCTGCTAGCAATCTTTCAGTTAAGAATGCAGCAAAGTTGAAGAAGCCGCCACATTGCACTAACTAGAAGGCTGGTTACTCAGCCCCTCCAAGAAAATTTAGATGGTTCCTCAGCACTGAGGCAATACAACCCCACTTCTGGAGGACGAAAGAAAAAAAGTGTTTTACGACAGTGAGAGGTCGTGCAGTTGCTCACTCTAGTTATACATGGAAGGAGAGAGAACCACAAGAACCTACGTTATCCAAGTTTCTGTTTAGTGTCACTGTTTCTCCGCCTGTCCTTACATCAGGCAAAAGATGCACAACAGTCAAATCGACCACAGAGCACTGCCAGCCCATTGCACTGCTGATAGCCACATCATTACAAAAATAAAATTCCAGCTACTCAAAAGCCAGCTGATTAAAAAGTACCATAAGCTCCCAAAAAATGTGCTTCTTTAAAGAAGCTGCCTTCTGAATGGCTGAAGAACACTGCAAATTCATCCATGCCTATCAGAATACAGCTTTTTACCAAGTCCCTGCCACTCCACTACACCGATGTGTGCGTTTCATTCTACCCATGGGCCCTGACTGGATGTAATGGACACATCGTTCCCAGAACAGAGTATTATATTAGAATAATCAAGTCTGTCTTAGAAAATAAATATCTTGGATATTTTCCTGCAAAGAGAGACCAGTCTCACTGGCCAGGGTTCCATGGCACATCTGCTGTCTGCAGTGATCCAGGGCAGAATGACCTGCACTACTACATGAAAACAGAACATCTTTTAAATATAGGTTTCTTTAAAAGCAATAAATATTTCTTGATTCTTAAGATCATCTATTAACCATAAAGCAGGAAGGTTTGCAAGGGTTAGAGGAAAGAATCTTGGACTAAGACTCCTAGTTACATAACCCTAAAGAAATAGGATTCCTAGTATTTACAGTTAACATTTCAGAAGCAGAGGCTATGAATTCAGCATCATCACAGCTGCTACATGCAGGCTTGCCAACAGTCAACACTGGTAAACACGGCGTGGCCGAGTGTCAGTATACTCAGGAAGGAAATGCGGAAAGCGCTTCTGTAGTTTCATTCTAACAGAAGGCCTCACACAGAACAACTGCGTAGAGACCCAGTTCCTTAGAAGCAGGAAAACAAAGGTAACTTGTATTACACAGGTCCCAAAGCTGACGTCTCTCCCTGGGCTCCAGGCACTCACACCGAGGTCAGGATGAAATGCCCCCTTCTGTGGAATGGATGTCCTGGACTTAAAACTGCTGAATCTGCTGAACTCACAGACCCTGGAAATGAGCCAAAGCTTTCTATGCTCTAACAGGGTTGGAGACTGTAGGAAAAAAGTCTGTTAGCAAGAAGGTATGCCTAGGGAACTTACACCACAGGACCTCTGGAGGAAGCATATGACAACTTTTCACAAAGCCCCTCCACACAGAACAGAGACTGAGGAGAAAATAATTGGAGTTTGACTTCCTGTGTCCCTACTGAAGTCTTAGATTCAAAACTGACTGTGAGCAGGAAAAGCGATCCAGAGCTATGTGGTGGTGTACTTGAGGAAAATCAGCAGATGAGCTGCTACCTGCTGTTGAAGCGGGCAATCAAAGAAAGCTCACTTGATGGAAGGAAATGGTCAAAGTGAGACAAAAGGCAAAGCAGGGGCAATAGAGATATTTTTTGATGTCATTCCCCAGGATGCCTTGAGGAAGAAGAACTGCTGCAGCAGAACTGGAAAACAACTTCACTGCAAGGTTTCTACAAAGGCATCAAACTCTTTGACATTTTTCTCATGGACTGCCAGCTTCTCTGGTAACGAGTCCTGGAAGGATAAAGAAGGTTGCAAATCAGGGCTCATTCACAGCAGGTGAAAGGAAGCTTTAAACACACACTCCAAGATAAAAATTCTGTTTCTGGGTCACACAACCCCTCCCCCCTGTTCTGGGCTCCCCTTCCCACGTGCACAAAACCAGGAGGCCTCTGACAGCATCCAGCAAGTGACCGTGAGAAGGTCACTCTGCCCAGAGGGCATTTGTTCTTCAGGAACAATAGGTGCACTGGGGCCTTGCCTTGTGCAATTCCCACCACCAGCTGCAGCACAATAACCTGCTCATGTCACTGCCTTCATCAAGTCACTTGCAGTGCTTGACCTTTGGTATCCATTTTTCCCCACAGTATGTTACAATGCCTGCGAGCCCAATACAGCACTCGCCCAGACATGACTCTCACCAGCCACTCCAGGATTTTACCTCTGCTCAGGCTGCAAGATCAGGCCTAGTTTTGCCATTAAGTTTGACATGCCAGAGGTAGGACTAGTTTTGGAGGTTTCAATGACAGCCACAGCAAGCATGTGGCAGCAGCTTTCAGCTTGAAGATAAACACACCCATTTCAGAGGCTCAGGTGTGCCACAAATAAATTTGTATTTGTCTGGAACATACTAGTGAGGGACCTCCTTTGGGCAGGGTCTGTCTTCCAAGAAGTACAGGAAAGACATGGACCTGTTGGAGCTGGTCCAGAGAAGGCCTCAAAAATGCTCAGAGGGAAGGAACACCTCTCCTGTGAAGACAGGCTGAGAGAGTTGGGGTTGTTCAGCCTGGAGAAGAGAAGGCTCTGGGAAGACCTTATTGCAGCCTTCCAGTACTTAAAGGGGGCTTATAAGAAAGATGGGGATGGACTTTTTAGCAGGGCCTGTTGCAACAGGACAAGGGGTAATGGTTTTAAACTAAGAGGGTAGATTTAGACTAGGTAAAAGGAAGAATTTTTTCTCAATAAGAGTGGTGAACCACTGGCACAGGTTGCCTAGAGAGGTGGCAGATGCCTTATCCCTGGAAACATTCAAGGTCAGGTTGGATGGGGCTCTGAGCAACCTGGTCTAGTTGAAAATGTCCCTACTCATTGCAGGGGGGTTGTACTAGATGGCCTTTAAAGGTCCCTTCCAACCCAAATTATTCTATAATCCTATGAAGATATGACTTTTTTTCAAACTAGGAATAGGGAGAGCATTGTAAAGTACGTATGATTCCCACAAACAGAAATTTCAGGGTTTCATACCAAATCCTCTGCCATGGACTGTGCTCCAATGTCAATAGAGAGGCTGCTGAGTTGAGGGGGGTTCTGAAACTCACGGTAAAACGTCCCCAGGTCCATTGGAAGAATATCATCTTTTGAAAATGCTGGTTTCTAGAATCAAAGATACTGTTGTTAATTCCCATTCAGAGACATTGGCTTCCCTTTTGCCATAATCTCAAGTAAAGTCATTATCCGCTATCAGTAAACATCTTGGCATTACAACTGTTGCTGCAATAATGCAGATTAAATAGCTGAACAGCTAAGATCTTTGCTTGCCTGAGCTCTTGGAAAGAGCATTTCCTTGGAATCTGGCTCCTTCAGGCTTTAGAGAGAGGACACCAAGCCCAGGTGTTGGTAGGGAACTGAAAGAGTATTTAATTTGTAGCTGTTGGTTCTGGGTATCAGCATCTGTGTAGTTTTGGGACTGTCAAGCTCTAGTTTTGATACTGTGAATGATGGGTCTTTTCCACCCTCATTGAAAATTACTTTTACATCATTTGCCATTGTACCAGCACCTGAAGCCCATCTAAGATGCAGGTGTTATGTGAGAGCACTGATGAGGGCACTTACAAAATCAATCATAACGAAGTCATCATGGGTGTTCCCTGTGCTGCTGCCACTGGAGCCCTCTGAGTGTAAGCTGCCTTGTAGAGGAGATTCTGTTTCTGGGGAGTCAGGAGGATTGACCTGCCCAAGAAACCAAAGATGGTGAGTAATGATTTTATGATTGTGCCTGTGTGTTTTGACAGCATGGGGGCAGTTAGGATGTTGGACAATAAACATATGCTACAGCAGGGGCAAACACATATTGTTATTTACACATCTAAAGAGCCTAAGACTCAACATGGGAGGCTTCTTGAAACCAAACAAATTTGAATAACTAGTTCTTTGCTCAAAAAACAAAGTGTATTCAAGGTAGGGAATAGCATGGATGTTGCATAAGGGATGCTGAGAAGGCACATATTATACCTCTGGAAGAGGCTTACCATGGGGTCGTTATCTTCCAGCTCAACATTCTTGGGAGCAAACATGGCAAAAGGAATGTCTAAGTTGGCCATGGTCACCTGAGGAGATTCAGCAAACAGAATTTCACTAAGTTGCTCTGCTTACCCAGCACAGAAAATGATATTGAAAGTCTTTGTCAGGCCTGCTAAAAATTGTCCAATATCACGTTAGCAGTTAGGCAGGGGCTGACAACCTCATTTAAAAGGCATAAAATTAGGTCAGTACTCTGCTGACCTAATGTAGATACATACCCTGAGGTGGGATTGCTTATGTACATCTTGTATAATATAGGCAAGGATTAACAAACTGCTACAAATTCAAACAATTCTCCTTCATCCATCCAAAATACCTAGAAGAGCAGCCCTAGGAACTGGGCAGGTCTCTAAGCTGCCCTAGCTGAGCTTAAATACTTGCTTACTGGTCTACTGCATGTCCCTTCACGGAAGGAAGGCTTGCTACTAGCTTGCCCAGTTTATGAACCTGCAGTAGTGGCAGATCATTGTGAGACCCAAGCAGAGTATCAAGTCCTTCATTCCCAAATAGGGTGTTGGCAAAGTGCAAATTCGATGGCTGTCATATCCCAAAAGGATTTTCTGAAAAACAAGCCTATGATGTGATCTTGTAGG
>NW_010520074.1:35481-53130 GCF_000687285.1 Phaethon lepturus
TATATGCACTGTCAGTCTCTGGGGTTGCCCTGGCATTGGGGTGTTTTTTGCTCCTCTGTGTAGGAACAGGTGGGAGAAGCAGGGTATTATGATGCCCTCTGAGAAGATCTACTGCTAGTTACCTGGTTAATGGGTTTGTTGACAAAAGCTCCCACCTTCCGTATAAAGATGGTCTCCAAAAGGTCATGTGGGGAGCCAGACTTCCCTTCGCTGCTGTTTGATACTGTTTCTGTGTCCTCACTGGGGGAGGAAAATAGACTAATTAGTGACTCATGGCACAAACAATATAGACAAATCACATACTTTACAAGACTCCTTCATTCTTCTGGGTTTACTCCTATAGTATTGGAAGAAGGACAACAAATCTCTCCTTGTACCATACCCTCCTCCTCAGTCATGAGCGCAAAAGGGGAGTGGGTCACTTGTGGAATCAGTTTTTTGTTTGAAGCTGTGTGAAAACTATTTAGTTGAACGAAAAGTTGCTGCCAACTGAAACAGGCTTTTCTATTTGGAGATGGACTTTTAACTTCAGAATGTGCACATTCACAGCAATTCCTGTTCATCACTATATTATTTTTTCAGTAATACAGTAGTCACAGATCTGTCAGGAGGTGAGGGCAAGAACCAGAATTGTATCTGTCACTCAGGTTACAAAGACAGCAGTCTAATACAACAGCTGCTGCCAGTATGATTAATTCACTGCATGGCTATTAGTTATTTCTATGACTTTTTTTTTCCCTACCACAGGTATTCAGAACTTTAAAACAAAAGGTTGAGTCTTCTGGCAAGAGGACTACTTAGATAGCATACCCAGGAAAGTGTAACTGTGATTTTTGGTTTCCTCATAGCAAAATATCTGCTTAAGATATTTGACTGAGAACTATGTGACCCCAAGAGAAACTTCACAAGAAACGAATATGGGAACAAAAAAGAAGGCTTTAATTAGCTGAGAGGGACATGATTTAGGACAGTTTGAGGTTGCATTGTTTCCTTTTAAGTAACTTTGTGTCTAAAGTTTATTAATACAGTAGTGAACAGATTTGTGGTAACTACAACTGTTTTTGGTAACAATTCACATTATGTCTCTGGAGAATATAAGACTCACTTGTGAACTTCATCTTGTTGTTTTACAATCAGCAAAAAACAGATTAAAAATAGATAAAATTGATAAAGTTAAAGGTGACATAACAGAAGTTGCAAGGATGTTACAGTGACTAGTAGGTGTCAGTAGATGGGTGAGATCATTGTTTGGAGAGAGAAAGGCTGAAAAAAAAAATCGGAGAAAGCTGCTAGTTGGTTTTGGGGGTGGAAAGACAGTAGTTATGCTACAAACAATACATAAAATGGGGAAAACAAGAAGCTTTATCCTAACAAGATTATAAATGGGCTAGTGTAAATGGTGGATCATCTAAAACCAACCTACCTACTAGAAGGAGTAGCTGCTGAGTAGTGGACTCCATCCAGTGGGGTGCACATCCTCTCTTGGTCAGCTTGAGTGCCATGTGCTGGCTGGCTAGGAACTGGGGGAACTCCCCCCTCTTTGCCTGGACCAATCAACTGAGATGGAGAGGAGCGGTCAAGTTAGAGATCTCAAAATCACACCAACACCACAGTGCAATACAGAGCAGATTCTGTCACATTGGGACTAAGTTGTGGGGTCTTTGGCATATGGCTGGGCTCTAGCCCCCATAAGGCTGAGAGGTGTCAAGTAGAAGGTGATCCCCACAATACAAACTCTTTTTATGCCCTTCCTATTCCACTCCAGGCCTGTCTTACACTGCAGAGCTTTCTGGCCATAGGTCCTCTGCTTCAAGGAGGCAGGAGCCAGGGACAGAATTATATCCTCTTGCTATGACCTCACTGCGCTCTACAGCTTCCCAAGGAGGGGAAGCAGAGAGGGAGGTGCTGGTCTCTTCTCCCTGGAATCCAGTGGTAGGACATGTGGGAATGGTTCAAAGCTGTACCAAGGGAGGTTTAGACTGGACATTAGGAAGCATTTCTTTACCAAGAGGGTGGTCAAATGCTGGAGCAGGCTTCCTGGAAAGGTGGTCAGTGCCCCAAGCCTGTCAATGTTTAAGAGGCATTTAGATAATGCCCTTAACATGCTTTAACTTTTGGTCAGCCCTGAATTGGTCAGGCAGATGGTCCCTTCCAACTGAAATAGTCTAGTCTATTATCACTGTGTCAGGAAAACTCCAGTGTAGCAGGCAGAAAAAGACTTCTGTCAACTTTGCTTATTTGTCTGACAAACGAATGCAAATATGCCAATTTGAACTGTCAGTGTATCCTGTGTCTAGGCTACAGTGCTGTGCTTGGACAGCTACAGAGGCAGCAGCTCTGCAGGACAGCCAAAGTCTGGAATTGGTGACAGGCAAACAGGTCTGGTGCCTACTCTCTTGGCATAGTGTTTTCCATATGACCCCCGCTCCAGTAAAGTCAGGGATGCTGATGAGCCAATTCCCACCTCCTGTACAAGTTGTGCTTTCTCTATATTTACCCTACATTCTTTTCATTCCTGATGGACAGGATACCAATGCATGCACTAGTTTCAAGGCCTCTCTCAGATGTACAAGTGACCCAAATGGTTGCAATACCAGCCATGCTTGTTCTACCCTCTACAAGTACCTGGTGAGGGTGTGCAGCATTCAAGCCACCAGCAAAGAGTACAGGATACCCCATGTCAGCTGATCCAACTCCCAGGGCAGCGGGCTGATAGGAAAGACGAGAGCTGGAAAGCTAAGAAAGAAGAGAAAAAACAAGAAGGGCAAAGGGAGAGGAGAGAGGAAGGGGAATGCTCCACAGTCTAAATACTCATCACTCACTGAAGAAGGAACAGGAAGAGTCAGAGGCACAGCATTTCAGGCCGACAGAAGCATGCTAGATTTTCATTGGAATCAATGAAGGCTATTACGCTAAAAAGTTCTTATTGCAGGGGACTAAGTCTGGGCCTTGACAAGAAAACAAGACTGGTTTCCTACAGACATAGGAGGAGGCTGTGCAAGGTATGACTGACATCCAGTCACAGGGAACAGGGAAGCTCTGCTCCACAGGCCTGTTTTGCATATTGGAAAAAACACGAGTGCCATCATCAACTTGCTAAAGAGCTAATATTGAACATTTTTTCCGCCAAAGCAACTGCATTATCAACTGTTTGAACCCATTCCCATTGCAAATCAAAATCACTGATCTTCAAGGCCTGTTCAAATGGCTTCAGCCAAAGAATAGAGTCCCTTAAATGTGTTAGGCAAAGAGAATTGGGAAGCTAACCCTTGTGAGATTGCTCTAAGAATGAAGTGCTGGAAGCAATGAAACTCATTTCTTACACACCCCAGGTAGAAATTTAGCAGGTCAGATTAAATAAAACTTTCCTGGTTTAGCTTGCTTGACCTCAAGAGAAATATTTCTTTCAGAGCTCTGTGTGTGATACTTTAGCAGTGCCAATGCTGACATCCTTTACAAGGGCCTGAATGGTGAACAGCACTTTTATTCACATGAAGCTAGCTAAGCCTAATGGAGCACTAATGACTGTGCAGGTTCTAGGGACACTGGCTATTAAGAGAAAACACTTAGCACTGTGCCTTACTACTTGTGTCTTTTGCTAACAATCCTTGCAACAGCTGTTTGTTTACTTAGGGGTGCTTGCCCTGTCTTTGGGAGACTTCATCTGCAAAGGCATTTAAGCAGCCAGTCTCCATAATGTGCCTGGCCCGTTTTGGGTTCACCAGCCTTTCCCATGCATAACAAACGTTCCACATTGCCGAATTTGTACTTTCCTGTATTTGTCCTGTCATACCAAAACTGTATCTGGCCATGTATAACATATTCTATTGACAACTCACTTGATGTGAAAAGGCCAGTCCCATCACTGGGACCTTCAAGGTGTCCGTCACCACAGGAGGAGGGGTCGGAAAATGTGCCTTTGTGACAGTAAAAACACACTGTACACAGACACACAGAAGAAACAAGGAAAAGAGAGTGAGAAAGAGGGAGAGAGAGAAAGAGAGAGAGGACTTCAGAGAAGAACTATAAAGAGTTGGATGAACTGAATGCTAGTGAAGAGGTTTTTGGCTGCAGCAGCCACACCTACACGTAGAGCAGAAGTCTCAGTATTGCCAGAAGCACATTCATTTTGCAAAGAATTGACTGTTTTCCAGTCTCTGTGAACCATTCAACACAGCTAATAGTTTGGAATTCAGTGAACACTGACAGAAAGTAACTGCCAGAGACTCTGTTCCACAGCTAATTAGAATTGGTACCAGCCAATTAGCAAGGAGAAGGCTGAACAGATGCCAGAAAAGGCTAAGAGTATTTTTTTTTGGCATGTACAAATTACATGTATTTTGATACCCTCCATCCACACATACCCCTAATCTTCCAGCATTCTGAGGGATTGTATCTTGGCAGGTCTGTGCTGCACCCTTAGAATAAAGGGGACCCAGACTAAGGTGCAATTCAAAAACATTGATATGATGAGAGAACTCCGTCAACAGGCGTGATGTTCCATATATGAACCCTGTCTCACAGAAGGTACTAATGCAAAAAGGGCAATCCAAACCTGGTTCAGTCCCATGCCTTCTCCCAGTCATTCTCCTACCAAGAGTTTTCAGTTTTAGGAAAGCTTCATTTCTGGGTGTTACCCATGGTCAAACTTTCTCCTGAATTTTGGGCTACTCCACAACACAGAGAGACAGGCTATGCAAGCTCACAGGGAGAGGGCAACACCTCTTCCCTTGTATCATGCAGGTTAGGCCTCATTTCTAGTGGGAAGGCAGGCAGAGATTTGGACAATTTTCCTACAGAACCACACAGTTCCCAGTATTTTCCTACACATTAAGTTGTATATAGAAAGCTGGAGAAAGAAATTAACTTCTTTTTTCCCTTCTAGTTTATTTTAGAGACCACTCTGCCAAGGCAGCCCTACAATTCTAACTGTGGTAACAAAGACTGGCAGTTGCTTTGTAAAGAAGTGCACAGCATATGGTAACTATGAGCCACAGGAAAAGCAAGAATGTAGGCTCATACTTAATGTGAATCCTCAAGGTTCATCTGGTTTCATAAAGCTTTTCCCCTCAGTGACAGCAAAGCTTCATGTCCCCTCGGGAAATGTCAACTTTAATGTATTTACATACACTGTTACTGATAAGTAACACTGGCATGAGCAAGCCAGTGGAAATTTCCTTATGAAACCTTTTGCATTTAACCCATTTTGTGAAAAGGCATTTCACAACTCGGCCACAAGCTCATCTCTTGAGCTGTGTATCGCAGAATAAGAAAAGCTTTACTCTATCAGACTTACCGTGAGCATCGGCTGATTAGTTCAACGTTGCCTGATGCCCTGTCACCCAAAATCCACTTGGCGCAAAAATGCTTCCTAAGAAAAGCTCATTTCTAGCTTGTTCATACAGTAGAATACATTCTGCTAAACCAGTGATACTAACTCTTCTGAAGCAGTGGAAGACCCACAGCAAATTCTTTCAGTTTGGAACAGCATTCCAATTATACTTCATTCTAAGTTTCACATAGACAGCAAAAGAGATCTAGAGTCTTTAGATTGTCTTTAAAGATCAGTAGAGCCATCTGCTTGGCTGGACAACAAGGCAGGACATTCCTGAATATTTAAAGCTATAGGACAACTGCAAATCTGGCCAAGTCTTCAAAATACAGAATTGTGGAGTCAGATATATAAGGACAGTAAAAGAAGGAGGAATTGGAGTTTCTGATTTTTGATATTCAGAAGGAATCCATTATCTAATTATTTTAAAATTGAAACTTAAGTGAAATTTGCATGGGTAGGTGGAATTCCAGAGTATTAAGTCCCTAGTTCAATACTGTGACCCAGTTTGTTTGCTGATACTTATTCCTGCTATGGTCCAACAAATACAGCTTTTGTCTTTTTCCTGTTTTTCCATTCTGCAATGCAGAAAATATGACTGTGCTGTAAGCATTTTCCTGATATTTCAGTGTTTCTTTTTTAATGTCAGTCTGTTACCTCTACTTACACTGCCTGGCATCAATCTCTTGAGTTCCTCTTCTTGCAGTATTGGTATGTGAATGTATATGTACACTGCTATCGTCTTCAAGCACATGTCAGCCCAGCTACAGGAGTAAGTTCTGTATTTCTCAGTAATTCAGTCCTCCTAGTTCCCTAGCATTTTGTTGAAATTAGTTTTTAAAAAAACCTACTAGGTTTTAGTCAGAGTGTAACAATATAAATAACCCACACATTAAATTTTAATTAGCAGCAGGAGGCTGCCTTAACAGTGATTTTTCTATCTAGGAGTAAAAAGAGCCTGGTTTCTCTTACCTGAGATGGAGGAGAGGTGGAAAAAGATGTGGTACACACTTCTTGGGAATCTTCTACTGAGGGGTATACTGCACCATTGTCCTCACCAGCTCTAAAGCAGCAAGAAAAGAAAAGCCTAACTGGAAATATTACTTAAAACAAACAAATAGTAAGACACATTGGGACAAACACTGCAGGAAGGTGAGATTGAGAGTATTTGGGTGGAGTTGAAAGGACAATTATGAAGAGGTCTCATCTACTTGGCAGAACTGAGGAAAACAAGGTATGAAAACTTTAATTTTCCCCAGGCACTCCTCTTCTACCCGCTTCCCTCTGCTTTTTTTTTTTAACTAAAAGCTTCGTTATACCAGCTAACGCTACTGGCTTTGGTGTGTACAGAACCATTGTCAAACAATACCTCTGGTCCCAACCTAGGTGCCCTCACGTGCATTTTAGAGAAGACAAACCTCTCATCTACAAAGACAAATTAAACACTGATCTTTCTCCAGTGGAAATATCTGGAGATGCATGCCTCTGGAAACATAGTTCTACAGCAGGATTAACTGTTATGCTTTCAACTTCTCAAAGGCAGCCAAGGTTAAACGTTCTTTGTGTCCAAGTGCTTCTGTAAGCAATTTGGCAAAATACTGGCACTTGCTGCACTCAAGTCTTCTAGATGCGAAAAGAAAAACATCACCCTTCCTCATATGCTCAACCATGTCAATACGATTGTTGCTAATCCTCCAGCCTCCCTTCCCATGCAGTCAGCAGAGTGGAAAAGGCTCTGTATTTGGGCATAATCGATGCCTTCACCATGGCCCATGACTTCAACTCATTATTTCCTCACCTGTAATTGCAGGGATGCATGGGCGAAGAGCTGGGATAGGGACGGTCCACAAAGTGATCAATGATAATCCCCATGATAGGAGGGGTCCTCTCAAACTGCCTGCAAGGCAACAAGCAATGGCATTATTGGCTTTTTCTCTCTACTCTTGTCCCAATTCACAGTGCCCTCACAGAAAACCCTTGTGTCTGTTAATGGGACCAGAGCATCTTCATAGTTCAGCCCTGCAACTCCAAGCACGCATCAACAATTTGGAATTCTAAAGTCTGGCTCAGGGCTACCCAAATACTCCCCTTGCTGCAAGACTTAAGCATGAGAGAGAGTATTCTCCATGAAGGAGGATCTCAGCAGGAAAGCATAAGCAGAAGGGAAAGATTTAGGGGCTCATAATACGAGTGATTTAGTCGTACATTATTGTAAACCACTTTCTGGCGTGATCACATTTTCTTACCTGGTTGACATGAAAGCAAGGTTGATTCTATAGGCACAAGACAAAGTAATGGTGCCCACTGGGGTACCCACTGTCCCAACACGGACTGTCTGGAAACCTGTAAGGTTAAGGAATGATAATCAGTTTCAGTGATAATTTGTTTTCCATACATTTCTGTTCTGAGGTTACAGGATCTTATTTCTATGGTGTTTCTGTTACCCCTTGCAATCTGAACTCCAAAGACACATATAGAACCCATAACAAAACAGCAGCACTAGGTTGCCTTACTGGTAGGCTTCATCTATGAGACTTCTGATATTGCTTCCTATCTTGGTCTAAAATATTGCTCTGAAGTGCTGCTTTTTCCTGAGAAGATCACGATCTCCTTTACCAGTCCTGCCTCATATCAACATACTTCCATGTTCTTATTTCAGTTCCAGATCACGACAGTCCAAATGGCAATCACCCTAGACTTTGTCAAAGTACCACTGTTATACCTGTCACCTTATGACAAGACCCTTCACTGGTAGATCCAGATAAAAAGCATGTGTAAAAAGCTCAGGCTTAGTTTTCCTTATAGAACTTAGGAATAGTAATAAATGGCTAGCCAGGATGGAAAACAGTTTTGCTCTCATTTGTGTTGCCTAATCGTACCTTCTCCCAAGCCACTCAGTTGCACTTCACCAAAATATATCCTGCAGGAAAAGGAAAAAGGTATTAGGTCCATTGGGGACATAATGCTATACATATCCTTATTCCTGATTTAATTTTATGAGTTGAAAGGCTGGAACTACTTTTCCTCTTTAGGAAAAAAAAAAAACCACAAAAGAAGTGGCTAGAATACCCATCTCAAAAAACCTTCCAGCTGCTTCAGAGGAAGACATGTCATGTAAAAAAAAAATGGAAAAGAAAATGGTAGTCTATTCAGAAATTTCTCTGTAAGGTTTTTAAGCCTCTGTAGCAAGTCTACAGTTCAGAGCAAAAATGTGAAGTGATATAATCATCACACAAAATAAAAGATTAACTGTGCTGTAAAGGGACCTGCTCTTAAGTAGAGGCCAAACCAGCAATGGAGGCAAAAATAAAAAGAAATCACAGCTATTTCTTCAAGTTCTCAGCTGTGCAAATGATAACAAGCCTGAGATTTAGAATCATCGAAAGTAGCTATGCAAACATGTCAAATACTTTCCTGAAAGCCAAAAACAAAGACTGGAAGGTAATAACCATGAACCACAAGCCAGTCTGTTCTCACAGGCTAAACAGAGTTGAATTCTGTATTTGGATGAATAAACTGCAAGAACTACAGAAAGTGGAGCTGAGGATGCGTCTTCAAAATGGAGTATCAGGAGAAGGTCTGAATCCATACTGCAAAAGTATGCATTGCAGTTACGTGCAACATAGACAGGCATTTATCAAATACAGGCCAAAAACTGAACAACTAAGCAATTTAACCAGTGCTTGCATGTAGAATTTTTGTTCTCTTCTCAATGTGGTAGGCAAACAATACTTCATAGTGCTTAGTTTTTCTTTCAGTGGCTCAGATGGAGGCTATAAGGTAATATATAGCCCAAAGTTCTCTTCTGTCACTGATTAGTAGTAGTTAAATCCAAATAATTTGACTTTATTATCACTCATCCCTTTTCACCATATTTGCATCTGTGCTGTGCAAATCAAGATTCTCTGCTGCTTGTATTTCAAATGGGGGATTTAATATTCTGCTTTACCTGTACAATATTACATATTCATGGCCTTGTTTCCTTGAGAGTCTGTAGGCTGGAGTTACCCTGGTTATAGCAAGCAAAGACTTCAGCAGTAGAGACAGCCTGTTGTAGACAGTGTATGAAACTTTGATTTCCTTGTCACACCTATAGAACACAAAGGAGAAAATTACTCTTTTGTTCCCAGGTAAGACGTTTGGTTGTTTGGGGTTTTTTTTAAATCTTTTAAAGTCAAAATGAGTCCGGGCCAATTGCTTAATGTCAGTTTTATTGCCAAAAATGATAAAATAAAGCCCCAATGTGGCCACCCGTTATTAGCCAACCAGCTAGGAAAAATCCTACTTCAATCTAGCCACCTGTTGTAGAAGTAATTGCTGAAAAACGCTGTGCAGCCTTCTACTAGACAGAAATATCTTTTCAGTATTAAAGACATTTGTCATTACTGAGTATATGAATTCTTGTACCTGAGGAAGCATAATAGTTGTAATGGAAGAATGAAGAAGGAATAAAATTACTAGTTTATTTTCTTGACACCAATATTAAACAGTTTACTGCACTAGACAAAGAGGGGACTGCCCTCTGAAGTGTCCCAGGCCACACAGCCAATATGTGCTCACTCATCACCATGGACTGAGCACGCTTCCCCATTTCATCAGCTAAAACAAACACACACACACAGTAAGTCTGAAGAATGCACTTACTTTTCATTCATTTCTAGACACCAAATTTCCAGCTCCATGGAGTCCCCCTGGATCAGAGAAAGGATGGCAAACAAAGGCTCATTTCAAAACACAAACCTTTTCACATCTCATGAATGATCACCAACAGCCATACCTCTCCATAAAAATGTTTCTCCTGGCTCCCACTTTCTTGTAAGGCCACCACAGAAAAAGGTACACTGGAAGTCTCACTGCACAATTAGATCACCTGAGGGAAAACCTTCCTCAGAATGGCTAAGCTCTTCACGGTCTAAGAACTAAATGTTGCTGCTGTATCATTTGTGTGTTTGGCCTCGGTTATTTGCAGTGAGTTCCTTCTGTTAAACAATACATTTCATTAGCATACTACCTAACTTTATAAATGAAGGTATTTTCACATCATCTTGGACTAAAGGGCAGGAGCTCTGGTAGATTCAAGTAAAAGAAATGGCATCTCTTTTGACTCAATTCTCACCTCTGAGGTTTTGAGAGAAATCTCCACGCACATAGACCGTCCAACGGCAGGGAGCTGTCCTGCCAGGGCTTTCTTTGCTTCATGAGTAACCTCTGGAATATCTTTGATTGCCAAATTGAACTGCAGAATGAAAGACATGATTCAATTATTTTACTACTTTGAAAAACTACCTAACGGTACACTGCAGACAGACTCATAGAGCCATATATAACATACTAGGTCAGTGTCCACTGAAATATTTATGAAACAGAAAATTCCCAGATGGGCACAGGCTTTTCATATTTGCCAACATTTCCTTCGCTGCCAATTCAAACATTTTTCTTCATCCTGCCATAAAAATCATGATCACTTTCCCTCACTTGAGTCCTACCCACAGAGTATCTTTAGTCTCTTAAATTTTAACAAAGTCCTGAACTGCAGAGTTGCAAACTTCTGACAGAAAAGAACTCATCACCCCACCGCCAGCAGATCTTGGAAATGCGCCTTAGCTGTCAGGAGTTGCTGAGAGGTATCATTTATCTCCCCTCTAATCAGCCCTTAAGAGCCCAGAGTGACATGCTGCAGGTGAACAAAAACAACAACAAAAAAACCCCCACACCACCAATGAACATAACTGAATATAGTAGTTATTCTATGAATAGTTACTACAGTCTGCACAAGACTATAACAACTACATTGTTTTCTCAAAAAATGCGCGTGTGCGTGCACACACACACAAAAAAACCCCAACAGTTATGGAGTTGCTTTAAAAAACATGACTTTACCCAGTCAGAGCCTGTTGGGGAGGATGATGATCGGGTACAGATCTTCTCTCCAAGTCTGGCCTGGACAATTACTTGTACCGTCTGGAATAGAAAGAAAAAGATACACACTCATGCTTTGAGCTCAGCAGAGCCCTCAGTTCAGAACCTGAGCTAGACAAATTACAAGTAAACAAAAAGAAAGGCCTGACCAGGATGTAGAGAAGTGGAGTTTGCTATGCTAATCTTCAGGTCTAATCAATTTAAATTATTACATGTAACAGGTACATGTATTTCAGACAGAGAATCATTTTAAGCTGACCTTTCTCTGTAATAACATGAAGTCAATTTTGGGCTCAGGAGTTGCACAGTTGTGAGTAATACTGAAACAAAATTTACAACTATATCCTGGAGCTGGACACATAAATGTAAGTCAAGTGAATCTGTACATTTATAAAATAGCCATTGTCAGAGTATCTACTTGCATCTACGTAGCAAGTGAGGCCAAATTTTATAATTACGTATCAACATAATTCAAAAGAATGTTCTGGTATTATTGATTTTGGATGCAATATAAAAATTTAGATAGGCTGAAAAGAAAGAGTGGAGTCCAACAGAAGATACCACCTAACAGCTGGATGGTTGGATGTGTTGATAGGAGCCCAAAGCTGGGAGAGGTGTGAAGTGCCTACAACTGATTCTACAGCAGGACACCTCTGGAGGAAGAAAGAGGATTTGAAAGTAGAAAAAACAGGAAAAGATGTTTTTCTAGTTATTCTCAGGAACCTCCTAAGGTTGACATCAACTTTTCTTGCTTTGGCCTTTAGCAAAAATAAACAAAAAAACCCAACCTTGTTACTCTAGCCACAGCAAGTACTGCTTTTCTTAAACAAGAAAGAAGAGGCACTTGCCCACAGGAGAAAAAGTTACCTTTAAAGCAAAAAATTTGATGAACTTGTCCAGGTCCTTCCTGTCCTGGGAACTGAGATCAGTGTCCATTGCATATGGCAATCTGAAATATAGCACAGGCATGGGAATGAAGTCTTCTTTCAGCTTTCTGTTTGGATTTCAAGATTTCAAAATATTTTGCCATTAAAGGCTACCTTAAAACAAATTATAAAGCATCAAAGGCCACTGCCTGTCAAAATTCTAACATGCTAAGAGCTTTGTGGGGCAGGTGTGAGGTATAAACGTGCATGAGTAAGTTTATCTGGTCAATGCAAAAGAAAAGAAACAACAAAGTGGGCTCACAATTAAAACTGGGTACAGGTTCTCCAATTTTGCTAGCTTAATGAAAAAAAAAAAATCACACACAAAAAAAAATCCCAAACAAAACAACCCAACACCACACTGACTGGATTCTATACCAAGCTAGCCATCAGACATGACAGTCTCTGCTTCAGAAATAATACATCTTCAGTTATCAGCACTGGTCAAAACCAAGCCAAACTGTTTTTTTGAGTCTGAAATTCTAAAAGCAGTATTCCAGCAGTATTTCAGCAGATACTGAAATCTATATAATAAACCATTGCTGGAACAGGCTACACCGCTTCTTTATTTCCAACAAATAGTAGGTGCAGTAAACCTCTACAGCTACTAACTTACCCATGACCAACTGAAAAGATACATTTTTGCCAAGGGATAGACTAAAATACCCTGTTCACTTCCCTTGAAAGCTCTGACAACAAACACTTAGCTCCCACATTCACACTGCCTCGTTTTTCAAAATACGATTGTTTCTAGCCATACAAAGAACCTGCACAGCGCCTGAAGCAAGGCAGGCCAAGGCACTAATTGGATTTCTGCCGCCATCATGTCACATGGCCTGGGATAAATCACAACTTTTCTGTCTCTCATTTCCTTCACGTCTAAGTTAATAATCATATAGAGACCATGGGGAGGAATGTCTTAATTAGCAGCATTAATTGTACTTTTTGCTCATAGGCCTTCAAAGTATTAATTCACTCTTAATTCCTGTTGCTGTTTTTATTTCGAGACAGCTAATCAGCCTGAAGCAGCTTGTCAAACGTCACGTATTTACAGAACACGCTGCTCATCGCAGAAACGTTGGCGGTCTAAGGTCAGCGAGCACGAGCAGCTGCCATGCACAAGGTTACTTACTCAGCATTCAATCTTTAAGCAAAGACTGAACTTGCAGCAAGGTACACTGTTTATACAAATTAAAGCTTAGGAGGACAAAGGAGCTAATGGCCCTGTTCACACAGAAAATATCATATAATCTTTATGGTTATGCACATCCGGAACTTATATTTAAAATATCTCACTTAACAGCAGTAAATGCCTATTTTAAATAATGCTTTAGGAGCATCATCCAAGAAGGGTTGCTCGGTAAGAGTACTGCAATTTACAGGGAATTTTATAGAGAAGAGTGCTGCTTTCTGAACAGCTCAATAAAAAGAATGCTGGACATCTAATATGGTTGAAAGTTCCTAGGCTACATATACACTGCATCTCCTAGTGCTGTACTGTTCTTATTATAAATTATAATTTAATTTGAGAACTAACACCACAAACGATTCAACATTAGATGCATTATCAAATAACCCTTTGGATATTTTAAACCTCCTCATCAAAAGTATTATACTTTCTTTCCCTGCCTTTACCTCCACTAGACAGAGATTACAGATCTCTTCTACTGTGGGAGGATGCAAAAGGAAGTCAGCACTTAAAGTGCTAGATGTTTAACTGATGCAGCGCAGCACTCTAACTTAAAAGAGAAACCTTTTAGTATAGACACTTCCCACTACCAAAAAATAGGCAAGAATGACCTGTTATCATTCTTTTGACTTAACTAAGTAAAGCACTGTAAGGGTTTAGGGGACCCAAGATCTGCAACAAAACTCAGCTGATATGGGCAATAAAATACTGCATTAAAAAAACAGATTTTTTTCTCAGCAAAGAAAATGCTAACGTTTAAATACCAAGAAAAATCAAATTAGCTTTTAATGTGAGAAGAACCGAGAGGGCATTTCTACAAGAGCCCCAGAGAAAGGTGCAAGGAAGTATATATCCTCATGTTGTAGGAGAGCTGTCAAATAAAGCACCTACATTTGCCTTATGGGGCTGGAAAAGCATTCTGGAATCGACTATTGCAAGACATTCGGGAACTAATGAAAGGTGTTAGGCTCACTGGTCTGTTAGGAAAGGAAACAAAGCAGATCATCAGCATGGTTCCCTGTGCAGTACAGGAATTAATTCTAATGACTATATACCCAAATATCTCTAGAGAGGAGAGAAACAGGCACCAGAGATTCAGGGTTCAAAGACTGAAAGAAAAACCCTGAAAACAGGGTTCAAAGTCTTAGATTCAAGGTTCAAAGAACGAGAGCTTTGCGGTTCTGCCCTGCTGCAGCAGAATTGGGATTCTCCTTGCAAGATCTCAAACTATATGTAAAATTCATGAAACATTTGGAGATTCATACTCTTACCTCTCAAGCTCCAAATGCCAGCAACAGTTGACCCTCCAGAGCCTAAAGTAGAGCAGAAAGTATCAGGCAAGGTTTCCTGTCAGGAATCTGTAATTTCAGGGGGAAACTGGGACCTTGGAACTCAGCTTCTGACATGTCTAAGGGCTGTCATCTGACGACCACCATCTCCTCATTTTTGCAGGAGGGCCTCTGGTGAACCTGAGATCTGCTAAGGCCCAGGACAGTGTTCACCTTTAGAATCATTTTTGATAAGAGTCAAGATGGGCCTAGAATTACAGCAAACATGTTACTTACAAAAATGCCTTGGCACCCTCAGGTTAGCTGCCACCAGCTGACCTGAACAGGAAGGAAATTCTTTAAACTTAGTTCCACCAAACTTATTCAACTTCTCAGGTCCTGTAGATTGCAACGCCAGCACGGCTCCTTGTTAAGTGCCATATCCAGGCACACGCGTAGCTCAAGGAAGACACTGTCTAATTTTACACTGAATAACAACTAGAAGGAAATAACCTTTGGTCGTGGTTAGAAACCTACAGATGACCGATTCCCCCTCAACCAAGTAATCGCTTAAGTAAACCAATATCTCACTGCTTTAGCCTTACACATAGGCTGTTCACAGGTAAAAACAAGCGTCTTGGCCACACGGCTTTTTGCTTTGTCTCCCTCTTCCTGCAACATCCATTTTCATACTATTGCCTTTATCTATATGCTTTTGTCTCCACTTTCCTCTAAACAGAAACATCAGAGTCAGGTGTTCAAAGCAGAACTGCCACATGTGGCTCTTTTGACTAAAGCCTTATTCTTTCTCACAAGGTTATGAGGCAGAGAATACTAGGCTTATCCAACAGTTTAACATCTAAGCACTGTGCCTTATACACTCTCCTGGTATTTATACTCTCCTTCTCCAAGGAGAAGGACACATCAGCGTAAGTTGATGCCACCCTATTCGCATGATGCAATGAATTGCAAGAGCCCTGCCCTTCATGCCCAGAGAAACTACAGCTACCAGCATGCCACACTCCAGTCCCTGTAACCCGGGCGCACAACAGGGGCACAGTTAACACCTGTGAACACTTGCATTACAGCATGTTTTTCATACATGGGAATTTAGCGTGTATGTCTGTTTGACATTCACATACATAAATGGGAAAGGAGGAGAAGCACCTGACACACACCAGGCATTATTATTGTCGCTGGGACAGTATAGGCAGGCTGCTTCCATTGCCTCCCTCCTCTGAGATTTCACTCTGAGCCATGACTGCTACAACTTGCAAGTTGTCGTGCTTTCCTTTTGAACAGATATTTACCAATGCAAAATCATTACTCCTGGTTCCATCCCAGAGTGAAATTAAAAAGACCAGAGGGAAGAAACAAGAAGGACTGTTGCTGTAAGGTGGGGGCTGAGGAAAGCTCTCAGCCCAGCTGTACATACCTTGATTACCTGACTGTGACCCCCAGACACTGCTCCTTGTCCCTATCACTCTTCCAGAACTTTTTTGTTAATACAAACTAAACCCAAATCCAACCTCTGAGGATGTCCTATGTCAAGCTCCAGAAAAGCCTCATCAAATCATGCAGGTAAACAAGCAGCACATGGAAGTTTTTTAAGTTTTTAATAGAATGTCTTTGATAAATAGGCTGGACTGCCAAGAAACCTTTCCTAGAACATCCTCTTCAATGACCAAGAAGCTTCACTGGAAGCAGGTATTTTGAGCACATTAATAAGCAACTATAAAAAGATCTCCATAAAGACAGCACTCTGTTTCAGGGCTGGGCCTACAAGTCAAACTCCAGTATCCTACAATTACTTAAAATTAATCTCCATTTCACCTTCTTAGTAGGTTAGTCAGAAACCTGGGGAGAGGGAGGGAACAGTTCTAAATTTTAAGGCGTGCCACTCTCATTCTTTAAAGTTTATGAATGTTTTTTTAAGAGAAGACTAAAGTAGATTCTAGCAGAAAAACTGTTTCACATAATATAAATATTCTGATGAGATCAAAGACTCTGTAGTTCACTATATGGTTACATTTTGACTGACACAAAGAGGCAATTCTTCCTGCTGATCAGGAAATAGATTTACTTTATAACCGATAAATTACTTCCCAGGTTAGGAAATATCTTACTAAAGCCAGCACTGCCAGCTCCACTGGCTTAAAAACAAAATTAAGTAATTCCTGCTGACCGGCAGTTACATTCTGTACTTCCTTAAGGTCTAAAAATGGTGTCAGTTCAAAGGTCCATCCTCTCAGTTTGTTTGTCAGGCCAAAGTATACAGACTAAACCAGAATCTGCTTCTATGTACCCTGTACTACAACTACCAATAGAATCACCAGTTCTCAACTCTTGTGTTAATACATAGTCAGAAAAGTTGAGATTATACACCACCATTTAAGCAAAATAAGGTGATCCTGTATGATCTGTCCAGACACATCAATACAGTCTGGCTCACCCAAATGACTTCTTTCTTGCTACAAGGAGGGTTCCACCAGGTCAGGTCACTCCTGCAATAATTTGGAGATGCTCTAAACTTCATTTGCATAGCCAACTAATTTTCAGCTAAGGCAGTAATTTACTATGTTTTTTGTCCATGCCCCCCCCCTTACAATGTGCCCAGTGACACCACTTTTGAGACTTTTAAGTAGGGAGTTGTAGGCTTAGTCCAGTGTCCCTTTTCTACCTGTTCATTCACATAGAAGGCACCTCTGCTCCCACCAAATAGATGGGAATGATTCTGGCACTGCCCTAAGAGCCACAGCTCTAACAGGAAAGAAAGATGTGGTAATTTGCGTACCCCTCATCTCTCCTAAACAAACAGCAAACTCCCATGGTACAGGAAAACTACACAATGGACTGCGGGGTCTGAACTTCGACTATTTCTAACCGGCTCTGAAGCATTTTGATTTTAAAAGACACCACTTGAAGGGACTGCAGCGGGCCACGTCCTTCCCAGTCTCCAGGGACAGACAGCCCTTAGTAAACAAAGTAAGATATTTCCAGCCCTTAGTAAACAAA
>NW_010520075.1:0-4609 GCF_000687285.1 Phaethon lepturus
AGCTACTAGGAAGAAAATTAACTCTATCATCCCAGCTGAAACTAGGACAGAGGTCCATGTCTGTCTTGTGCTAGGGGCCCCAGAACTGGATATGGTACTCCAGGTGGGGTCTCAGCAGAGTAGAGTCACCTTCCCCAGCCTGCAAGGGATCTCCAAAAATGTGCAAGCATGAGAAAGTAGCTGCAGTCTCTTCCCCAAGAAAACAGGAAATTTAAAAGGCCAGAACTCATGGACTCCTGCGCAGGTTACTGTAAATAGCAGACAGCTGCAGCTCATGGACTCAGTGTTCCTGAAAGCCCATAGCAGCCTCTGGAGAGTCAAAGGGAGACCCAAAGCTGAGTCAGCAAACCAAGAGTGCCTAGGGAAATCCTTTTGAGGATGGAGGAGACCTCATTAAGTCAGAGCAGCGCTGGTAGTCTCAGGAGGGAGAATGTTATTTGGGAAGAGGTGGCGCTCCAGGCAGAAGGGTAGATGAGTCTATTTTAGGGTTTTATGAAACAGCCTCAGGCAGGAGTTGGTGTTTCATTTGATTCTGGAGGGAGAACGCTGTGGTTGATCACTTCTTGTGAGTGAGAATTTGCTGTTTACAGTCAGCGTATGAAAGAAATACGCAGCCTGTCCTGAGACAGGGTTGCACTGCAAGCAGTGGGGCGGCTCTAGCAGAAAACTTGGGGCTTGCACAAATCCACTACAGCAAGTTACTGCTGGAAGCATGAGTGCCATGTCCCGTGCCATCCCAGTGCTCTCAACTCCAGATTAAATTTCCCATGTGAGGTGGAGGTGCCTTCCCCACTAGATGGCAGAGGGAGCTTGTGCTTTGGGTGCCGCTCCCCAGTTAACAGCACCTTTTGTTCCCTTCCTTTGTCCAGGTACCTCCAGCATCTGCTAAACAGCACGGAGTCAACCTGAACACTGCGTCAACTCCTTTCCAGCAAGCGAGTGGCTATGGGCAGCATGGCTATGGAGCAGGTATGCTTACCGCTGCGCCTTTCCTGTGAGCATCTGCAGAGCTGCTTGCACACTGTAACACCTTGTCTTGTACACACCGGCAGGCTATGATGACTTAACACAGGCAACGGCAGCTGGAGATTACAACAAAGGAGGCTACAGTGGGTCATCTCAAGCACAAAACAAATCTGCTGGCACTGGACCTGGGAAAGGTAACACATGAGACCTGAGGTTGCTCTTGAGTGGGATTTAGTAGGGCAAGCTTCCAGTGCTGTGCAGTCAACACAGCAGCCAGCTCTAAACAGGGTTACAATCCAAGCTGTTTCTCCATCTCCCGTATATAAAATGCTTTTTTAATGGCCCAGGTGTTCCTTCTAAACCTCATGGCTGAACTTTGCATAAGGATTTGTGTGGCTCATGCGCAGCTTTGTCCACAGTTATACATGGGAGAAATGGTGAGCTGTTTCCTCTGCCAAAGTTTTCTTTGCTAAAGAATATAGTGGTCCTGCAGCAGTGCTGTGTTTTTGAAGCCTAAGCAGTTGGATGCTGCTGCTGAAATGGTCCTCTGCCAAATGAGGACTAGATTTTGAGTTTCTTGTTAGGCACCTGAGATGATAGCTGTGTGTTAGGAGCAAGCAGGGCAGTTCACACATCTCTGGGCTGTTGTTTCAGCTGCTGTACACCCTGTAACTCATCGCATTGTTTCATGACTGGAAACGTTTCTTTGTGACTGTAAAGGCTGAATAATTTATACAGCTTATATGAAAGCTTTATTCTGCAGATGCTGGTTAGACCTGAGAAATGTATACTGAATTGCTTAGCACTAACTAGTTCATCCTTGGGCTTAAGCAAATACCAAGCATTTGCTGTGCATTTGAAACACCAACTGGACTTCTTCAGCCAAGAGCTGATCACACGCTCCTCTGTGGAGGAGCAGTCCAAAAAAGAGCAATGCTCTAGGAAGGGTACAACCTTAGAGCAGTGCACACCCTCTGTGGCCAGTCCTCTGATTCACTGGCCAAAGGAACTGCTGATTTTATTCTGATCCAAGTGAAATGATTAGAACCAGTCAAAAAGTGAATAAGTGGCTGGTTTGAGAGTCCCCTCAGGCTGGTGAGTGTTTCTGAGCCTGTTGTGGCACCAGTCAGTCCAGGTGGAAGCCAGCCTGAATCAGTGATATTGATTCTCTCAGGGCAGAGGAACATTGCATACCTCACCCTTCTGCAGGATGCGAAAGGACAAGGGCTCAAATGTGTAGCAGATGCTGAGTCTCATTGCACTACTGGAAAGCTCTTGAATGCTGCAGTAGAGCCAAATGCATCCCTAATCCTAGGGGAAAGCTGGCTTTTCGGGAGCTTAAATGAGTGTTCGGTGCAGCCAGCTGCTGCCTGGTGAAGTGCATCTGAATCCAGCGGTAACCACTGGGTTGTGGATTGTGGGTGATTTATCCCAGTGGGCTGATTTCCTGCTTTGCAGCAGGAGTGAGGAACTGAGCCCTTTCTTCTGTTCCCATGTGGGGTGCTGTAGGTCTGACAGCATGGAGAACCCTGCTGAGCTGGCTGGCAGCAGCAGGGTGGGTGGTGCAGGGGCTGCAGACAAAGGTGCATCCACTGAGGCTACTGGAGGTGCTGGGAGCAAAGTACAGGGCTCATGCTGGGTGGTGGTTGACCTTCTCATTGTCAGTGGCTGCTTTTTTTGTTTTCCAGGTGTTTCTGTGACCTCAAGTAACACAGGTGTGCCTGATATCAGTGGCTCAGTCTATAACAAGACTCAGGTGAGCATTGCTGGGTCCTCCTCCCTTATGGCCTGAGGCCAAGGCTGATGGTTGCCCCTGTGGAGCACTGGTGGCTGGGGCTATCTCCAGGCTGGTTGGTCTTGGAGTCAGCAGGCTGTGGCATTTCTTATGCTGGCTCTGTTTGCTGTTGGAGAGGAGTCTTGTCCTCTGTCCTACCACTTTTGCCATGTCAGCTCCTGATGGCAGCTGCTGGCATAGGCGCAGCACTCTACGCTGCCACACACTGCCTATGCTGCCCCATGCATGCTGTGTCCTGGGTGCAAATGAAGTGTGATGGCACTAATGTTTTTAGTCAAAAATAGCCCCCAAAGCAGGTGAGTTGAGAGGCCAGGTCGAGCTTTGGCCAGGAGGAAGAAAATCGTATTGCAAGTTCTTGTATTTTTGTTGGGCCTCCCTAGGTAGGTCAAGTAATTCCAGCCTGAGCCCCTGCAGTGTGTGAAGGACTGATTTCAGGTGGCTGCTGCCATCCCATGTCCCACTGAGTAAAAAGAGGTCAGGGAAAAAAAAGAGCATAGTAGTTGTGGAAATAAAATGTTGGAGGCATTAGTGCAGAAGTATGGGTGAGAACAGGAGCTGAAACTCATCTGCTGAAGTGTTCACAGGTGTGACTTGGCTTGCTCATGGGGTTGGTGAAAGGTCATGTGTGTTTGGGCCACTCTTGTTCTTGTCTGGTCACTGTGGGGCTGCTCACACCAGTCTCTGATGCTGTCCCCTCACCTCCCGTGCAGACGTTTGACAAGCAGGGATTCCACACTGGCACGCCGCCTCCTTTCAGCCTGCCCTCTGCTCTTGGATCGACTGGGCCCCTGAACCCTGGTGCTGCCCCAGGTTATGCTCCAGCCCCGTTTCTCCATATCCTGCCTGCGCATCAGCAGCCTCATTCCCAGATGCTGCATCACCACCTTCAGCAAGACGGGCAGGTGAGTCAGTCCCTTCTGCCTCTACAGTGTGCCAGTCCCTTCCACATCTACAGTGTGCCCAAGGGCAGATTGGTCCCACCCACATCCCAGCAGGGTCTTGGCGGTTTTTGCTTCCTTCTGGTTTTTGCTTTGCTCATTGGGAAAGGGCCTCGACAATGATTGCAGAGTGACAGACTCGATGCCGTTGACAAGCTTGGGGAGGGAACCTCATGAAGTTCAGCAAGGGGAAGTGCAAAGTCCTGCCCCTGGGGAGGAACCACCCAAGGCACCAGTATATGCTGGGGGCCAAAGCAGCTTGTCAGAAAAGGCCCTGGGCGTCCTGGTGGACACCAAGTTAACCATGAGCCAGCAATGTGCCCTTGCTGCAAAGAAGGCTAATGGTATCCTGGGCTGCATTAGGCACAGTATTACCAGCAGGTCAAGAGAGGTGATCCTTCCTCTCTACTCAGCACTTGGTGAGGCCACACCTGGAGTCCTGTGTCCAGTTCTGGGCTCTCCAGTACAAGAGACATGGACATACTGGAGAGTCCAATGAAGGGCCACAAGGGTGATGAAGGGACTGGATCATCGCTCCTATGAGAACAGGCTGAGAACTGGGACTGTTTATCCTAGAGAAGAGAAGGCTCAGGGGGATCTCATCAGTGTATATAAATACCTGAAGGGGGAGTGTAAAGGGGATGGAGCCAGGCTCTTGTCAGTGGTGCCCAGTGACAGGACCAGAGGCAATGGGCATGGACTGAAATACAGGAGGTATTGGTGTCTCTGGCTGTTTGTCCTGGATTGCGAGACACTGTGGTGTTGCAGAGCAGAAATGGATCCGTTCAGGGGGAGCATCGCTGCGTTGGCGGGTGTCAGGGCTGTCCCAGGGGGTGGCAGCTCTTCTTGGTGACATCCAGATGGGCTCATCTGGGACCACTGATGCTCATGTCTCCTTCCTTTCTGATTT
>NW_010520076.1:0-7194 GCF_000687285.1 Phaethon lepturus
GCGGGGTGTGCACATAACATACTTGCTAGATTTCAGTCGCCTTGTTGAAAGACAGAATGCTTGACATTGCCTCAGGAGTACCAGAAGGATTTCTGGAGCCACCCTGAACCTAAGCCGTGACACAAGATTGGGTCTGGGCCAGTTTGCCTCAGGTGCTCTAGACAAAAGCACGCTGAAAAGTTAGGCTCTGACAGCAGAGTCACTGGGTTTGCAATGCAAAATGCTACCCTTTGATTTCCCATACAGGCAGCCAAATCGTACCCAATACGGCCAATCCAACTGCACCAGTGCTCAGTATACACGGCTGTGATATATATTTGGTATCATCTAGTTTGGAGGATATTTCTGTTCTGGGATTTCTCCCCAGGATGGCAAGAGAATGCTAGATGTACAGAACAGAAAGACGTCTATGCAGATAATGCAGATTTTTATCATCTTAGCCCTATTAGCCACTTTACAGAGAGCCCTTGTAAATTATTTTCCTTTCTTATGGGGCCAGAGCAGCTAAAAGATTCTGAAGTTTTAAAATTGAGTTAGTTTTTTCATATAAAGAAGCAGAAAAGTGCTAAAAGCAGGAGCTTAAAACGTTTTTATGCCCCAGAAATAACAATTCATTTGATTAAAATCTAGTTTCTTTAAATGCAGATTTCATACCATCAAAGAGGCAAATTCTGTATAAATAACAATAATAATAAAGGAAAGTGGTGATGATTGAAACTTTTAGGCTGGTTAAAATAACGCATAAATACGCATTTTCATTAACTACAGATTTTTACCCACCTTCGGGTTTTTAGGGGTCAATGTTCCAGCCACTAGCCAAAAGGGGGGAAAAAAAAGGACTATTAAAAATGTGTACTTTTGAAATACAGAAACAAGAGAGAGGAGTAGCTGTAAGTAGAACCTGGCGAGGGGGAGGAAATCTAAAAAATCACATGATCTGCAGTTGTATCTAACAATCTACAACATGGGTCAATTATTTTTGTATAAACTATTAGTTTTCATGAAGAAAATGAAAGTCTCCCAGTCAGTGAGAAGGCTGCTACCACAGTAAATGAGATAAGCCCGTTTTCATGCTGCATAGCTATCTCACCAGCTTTTCCAATCTGTGGTTGAAATTTCTATTAAAATTTCCAACAAAACAAAGGCAGAATGCATACTAGCCCTTCCAAATAGGCTTTCCTCGGAAAGGAGAGGCACTCAAGTAGTTTTAATTTTATTTTCAGGTATCAGTCAGAGTACCAGCCAGAATTTATAGCCTTACATTTTAAGTCACTCACCTGAGTTGTCCATAAAGTACTCCCATTCCCCTCCTGACACCACCATCCCCCGCTCATGGCCCACAAAAATCAATACTTAAATTTAAATTAAGATCCTGCAAATCCAAAAAAATCCACTCCAAAACACAAACAAAACAAAAACCCAAGGCAAGCTTCAAGCCATGAATGTCTATCCAGATTACTTTGATTGGTGCAAACTATTATTCTATTATTTGTTTCTATAATCCATCCAATATTTTAGGTACATAAACTTTTAAGTAAGTGCAGAGCGTTAAGTTTGACTTGGATGTAAAATATATTCTGCTTATCTTTGAAGTCAAGATTGTATATGTCATGTTTATTGTAAAGCATTTTATATATACATATTCACATATCTTATACAACTTTATGGGCCAAACACTGGTCCCACCAGCTTCACCGGGACCAAGAATCAGCCCCCATATGTGCGTATATATGCCATATGCATCATTCTGAAAGGAAGCACTAGATTGTGTGAAAATGCTGTGACTGCTATGCAGTGATGCCAAGAGACTTAACTGTATCTTTTTTAACATACTGCTGTAAGTATTCATCATGTCAAAGAATGACAACTAATAAAAAAAAAAAGAATGAGGTGTCCAATGTTCTTTGTTAAAGCCAGTTAATTGAAAGCATCTCCTTAGTTTGCAGAACACATTCTGGTTTGACAAGGCAGCAAAAGTCCTGCTGCATCCATCCTCCCACTGCCTCTCCTTCCTACCAGCAAAATAATCACTTTCCCAGCGCACTGTTTCCAAGAAGAACTTTTCTCTAAATTTACCCTTAGCATTGCTGTAGGAATTTAAATGGAGTTACCAGCAAGGAAAGTCTTTCCATATCTTTCTCCTAAGCATATAGTAGAAGGATTTTCAAACCCCAGGGAAAATGTTTCCCTGTTTAAGTATTTAAAGAAGAGGGAGTTGTCTTTTACTATTGTTTCAGTTCCAGTAACTACTTCTTCTTAGTTTCATTGGTTTTAGTCTCCATTTTCTCATTTCTCAGTTGCGGACAATGTTTTATATATATGTATGCAACATGACAGAGGCTTGTTAAGTTTAATTGAAAATATAGGAAATAGTGACTTTCTACACCAACAAATATTTCTAGGTGAGAAATACCTGTCATCATTGACAGACTTCCACCACTGCAGGGACTCTTCTTGACTTTGATACATTTCTAAAGCCAGAATTTATTTGTACCTCAAAGTCTTCAGTAACAACACTCACAGGTTTGTGCAGAGCAAATGCTATAATTGAACTGAATATAGGGGCTGGAAATAGATTTTGTTTCAGTGTTATTTAGCTGATATTTTAAATACACTTTCTTAAACTAAAAAACCCACCCTTCAGAATCAGAGCAAAAAGGTGTTTTCATGTGTCTCCCCTGCATGCAAGCTGAATTGCAGAATTATTTAGCCGATATTTTAAATTCACTTTCTTAAACTAAAAAACCCCACCCTTCAGAATCAGAGCAAAAAGGTGTTTTCATGTGTCCCCTGCATGCAAGCTGAATTGCAGAATGGATTCTAGACTGAAGCCCCTTAGAGATCTGTTCTATATATGGATGGAGATGTGATGGTTTCTCCAGAAGTTTTACATAGTCAGCACTGGAAAACCACTCACAATTTTCCAAAACGGATTTAGCAGTGTTATTTTTAAGAACAGCTAAGTCAATACATCTTTCCACTCTGCATAGACACTATCTGTACGGATGTTTAATGGTTCAAAACAAATAATGTAGACTAGCATGCTGAAATGTATCACTGAACTTAACAGCAAAAGAAAAATTAATAATATGGCAATTTTTTTTTTTGTCCTGGACAAAGGCTTAACTGCGGTTTTAAAGCTCAGGTGGAGAAGCTGGGAAATATAACTATTCATTAAGAAAGGCCATAGGCACTATCTGTACGGATGTTTAATGGTTCAAAACAAATAATGTAGACTAGCATGCTGAAATGTATCACTGAACTTAACAGCAAAAGAAAAATTAATAATATGGCAATTTTTTTTTTTGTCCTGGACAAAGGCTTAACTGCGGTTTTAAAGCTCAGGTGGAGAAGCTGGGAAATATAACTATTCATTAAGAAAGGAATCAATACACCATGCGACAAAATTATTTAGGTGACAGACACTCCTTTTCCCTAAAGGTGAAGGCGGCAAGGTCTCTCCAATATCCAACACAGTGCAATCCTCTCCAAGCTAACATGGGTGTAGTTACAAAATATGCTGGTTTTAGCAACAAGGCAGGCTTATGGTGTTCCCATTCCTACACCTCTTGATCTTTCAGTGATGTTGTGTACAGTACAGTCTCAAACAGCTATTTATGGGCAGAGAGACAATGAACCACAGAATAGAGAAGAAAGGGCTTAGATTGGCTCTGCCACTGAAGCCAATGGCTAGTTTGGGTCTCGGGAAGAGTTCTACTAAACGTCATGCAACAGCTCCATCCATGACAACTGAATTTTGCTACCAGCAAGCAGCACTTCCTAAAAGCTACCTTGGGTGTCTATGCAGGGCCACATAGACCTAAACACACAAGGAAGTGAGTATCACAACAGCAGATGACTTTCATGTCAGATGATGTTATGGTAACACACCTTAGAGGGAACAGGGTTCTAAATATATTGTACTAGATTAGGAAGGCGACCTGGGTGTCATAAGAAGTTGTAACTGAAATGGAGTATTAGAATTCAAACAAACAGGGATAAAGAGGAGTTCTGTTATTATTGCCACCTCTCCTACCCCCTGGGGATAAATGCTACGCCATCATTTTCATACTAATCACCCCTTTCTAGAAAGTGCAAGTACAAGAGTGGGAAGTGCAAAGAAGGGTGGCAAAAAGCAATCTGAATCACGACAAACCTCCAGAAAGGAGGGACAGGGGAAAAAAAAGACTGTAGCTTCATTAGTACCACCTACAAAAAAAAAAAATTAACATTTGGGCAGATACAGGTAAAACAAAGTAAAGTAATACATGTGGAAGTTGCTGCCACAAGAATACATTAACCTTTAACAACATAGCAAAACTTAAAAGAAGATTGAACATTTATATGAACCCAAAGAAAATTCATGGTTACAAACCATGGTTACAACCATAAATACTACTAAAATCATAATCTTGGAGAAAACATACTGTAAGACTTAAATCAAACTATCATTTATAATGATACTTTCATGGCCTACTTATGCAGGTCAGCAGCTGTTACATTCCACATCCAGAATTTTCATTCGTATGCACAGAGGATTCCTATGAGCTTAGCTCATACACAAGCATATTTATGAAAGAAACATAGCTACCAAAAATAAAAATCTAGAGCTATGCTACACATGTATGTGATGCGCAGCCTAATTTTTTATAACAGTACCTACCAAGACCTGGAGACAAACTCGGGGCTAGTCACTTCAGGCGATCAAAATCCAAAGAAAATAGGAATTACTGAAACATATGGTAGATTCAGAGACAGATTCAACAAGAAAGGTAAAATACCGGCCCAAAGACCACTCTTTTGTATCTTTCATGTTTTGCATTGGATAAATATATTTCAATTCAATCTTTAGAGGGAGGAGAAATATATATGTGTGTGTGTGTTGGTCTCTTCTCCCAAGTAACTCGCGATAGGACGAGAGGAAATGGCCTCAAGTTGTGCCAGGGGAGGTTTAGATTGGATATTAGGAAAAATTTCTTCACCGAGAGAGTGGTCAGGCATTGGAACAGGTTGCCCAGGGAGGTGGTGGAGTCACCATCTCTGGAAGTGTTCAAAAAACGTGTGGATGTGGTGCTTCAGGACATGGTTTTGTGGGCATGGTGGTGTTGGGTTAATGGTTGGACTTGATGATCTTGAAGGTCCTTTCCAACCTTAATGATTCAGTGATATTAGTATCATCACCTGAGAGACCAAAACAGAAGCAGAATTACTTCATTTAAAATGTAGTTTTGCTGGGATTAGGTTCCATGTATATGACAAGTACTTCCTGGACACTGCCACTGCTCTCCGGTACCTATGCACAACACATTTCCTGTCAATGTAGCAAAAAAATCAACACCACCAGTTCTACCATTACTGCAAGAAACATTAAGGAGTGGCCATTTGCACTATATGCTTTGAAGTACCTTTTATCAGCACTAATTAAGATGCACACACATGTATGCTAACTGCCCTGATTCCCACATTAAAGAGGAACCTTCCTCAACAATGCTGCTACCTGAAGACAGCCTATGCAAATACAGACATTAAACAAACTAAGAAACATAAATTAAATAAGCCAGTGATGATGTTGGATGGGTACTTCAGCTACTCAAAACAGCTAACCAACATTGACATATTGTATGCCTTACGTGCATAAAGGTGGGTGCAAATTTTTAACATAGCAAATACACTTCTGACATTTACCTTCATTATAGACACAAAGATAATACACACACAAATTATATTACCTAAAGGTATTAGTGGACTGAAGTGAAGAAACCTGGATAAGCTGCACAGTCTACTTGCTTCTGCACTCAACCCTCACAATCCCTCTGTGCTTGCTGTATGAGTCGTCACGTCTGGAGATGACTAAAACTGATTATCAAGCCCCCATTTTTACCTTCTTAGATCTCTTGCTCCCCATGCCACCTAATTACGGTCAGCTTCTGGAAGACACCAACTAGTCACAAGTGAGACAAAAATAATTTACTTTGGGGAAGCATGGTGTTTGTTTAGTATGTTCCCAATCATATGTTACATTCTTTAAAGAGCAGAGCGACTCCCCCCTCACCTCCGAAAGAGGGAGAGAATTCTTCCTTCTCCGAGATGCTCGGGATTGGGCTGGAAGAGAGAAAGGTCAGAGACTGCAGGGTATTTCATGTAAGAGAGCTATAGCAAGAAGCTCACAGCTCACTTGGAGAACACAGCAAGTAAATAAAATTCTCATGAGGCTTCACTGTCACCTAGACATGAGAAGGGCCTAAGAGGCTTCACTGCAACTTGGAAAGGTACTGAGTTAAGTGGAAGCAAGCGCTCGCATGCAAGGGCACAACAAGCAGAAGTTACTTCCAACACCCATTTTATTTTCTGTCTTCCTTGGTCATTTCTGAGTTCTCCTTAGTTAAAACTATGGAGGTTTTATTGTAATAAATTGTGATATTGTAAATTTTATTGTAATAAAACCTGGCTTTTTGATTTCAAGAGAAGCATTTTCCCAAGGCTCAGGTCAGCTTCAATTCCTGTCACACTTTTATTAAGCGCATTTTACAACAGCATGAAACCTGATATTTTTTTTTTTTTAATAGATTATTGCATATATTTCAGTTTCCCATTTTTAAGGATTCATAGTCAAAAATATTACCATTAATGTTTGCTTAGGAAGGAGTGTAGGAAAAGTGTCTGGACTTCAGCTTCTCTTGCCAAATCCTCCAGCTGCCCAAGACCTAAACGTATCATAATATAACCTCACATTACCAACACCTTCATTTTCTTTCTGAACAGTTCCACTACTTAGGCCTACATGTTTGCAGGCTTTGAAATATAAACTGCTAACAAAATGATCTGGCATTTTGACTATTGCCACTGAACAGTCACATTGCACATGAAATGTTAGCTAAAGGTGGAATTTATTTACTTGCACTGTGGTTACACTGTGGTTACACTTTGGAGCAGCCTAGTTTTAGACCAGGGCCCCTCAAGGGACACCAGTGCTGCCCCCACCTCAAGTCTTCACAATAGAAATAATAATAGATACACGTTACTTCAAATTTCAAGCAGAAAACCACCACAGACCCTGTAGAAAGCTAGATGTGAAAAGAGAGCATTTACTAATGATAAAATAGCTAAACTTCTACACTTTTGGGGAAAAAGTGAATTGATCAGCTATAAGTACCTTAAAAAAAACTGTAAATTTTGCTGGGTTTTTCAGGGAAA
>NW_010520076.1:7225-27977 GCF_000687285.1 Phaethon lepturus
CACCAATTTAACTGCTGCTCTTTCTTTCTAGTACCTCAGTGTCATTAATTTAAAGGGAGAGCTTACATCACCACTCTTGAGTTACTTGACAGCTTTGAGTGTTTGCCTGTGGGTGTAAATTGCTCTCAGGGACATCTTATGTAATAATGCAGTGTCATTTTTCAGCTGGCACAGTACAACTACAAACTTAAATTTTACTGAGACCCATAACAGTATAGAGTCTTCTTAAAGCTCTGAATATCAGCAAGGAGCTTGCACCTTCAAGAGAGGCACAGGCCTGCTGTGAAACTAAAAGTACTTTTGAAATGTAAAAGATATAAATATCTTTAGTAAGAGCTGGTCTCTCTGTAAGACAACCTATGGTAAATACATTAGAAAATAAACATACTTCAAAACTTCCCTGCATAAAATAACATAAGGGAGAGAGAAGGAAGGCACCATTGTCAAAAGGTAACTCAGCCAAGAAGAATCTCATAGAAAGTTCATCTGATTCATATATCCAAGACCTGAGCTTTTTACATCTAATAAGCCTTGACCACCTAGGTATCAAAAGCCATAGGAGTTTTTTGTTGGCTTTGTTTCAGTCCATAGTTGGCTCACTGTAGAACTAGCTTTGGGTTCTACTACAGAGAAGAAATAAGTAAGAGTCACCACTTCCTACTGTGGATGTCATGCTCATCATTGAAATGCATGAAACATGCTCTCATTTAAATTATTCTAGTTTTCACTTCCTGCTACTGGTTAGTATCATGTTTCTCTGTCACAGAAAGAGGCTTTTAGGACCTCTTTTTTTCTCTTCATGCATTCACAGACAAATCGAGTCACTGCAAAGAGATTTTCTGTTTCTGAAAGAATACAGTAGAAAACCCCTAAATTTGAACAAAACTATTTTATAGTTTTCCAACTGACTATAGTAGAATGTACTCTCCTTCTGAAGACCTAACGTACTATGGCATTATCATCATGGCTTTGTGCTATCATTCCCATCTTAATTATTTCTCACAATGTAATTTCTGTTTTTAATTATCCACAAGTTTTATCGCTTATTTCATTAGTAAAAATATGAAACTGCATTAACCTAGAACCCTAATAGAAATATTTTCTTTCAGTGATTACTATTGTTTGCCAGTTAATCAGTTCTACATCCATTTAACATATACTTTGAGGATAATATGTATGCTATGTTTTAATTTACACTACTACAGCTATTTTTGTCAAAGGTGATTTAAAAGATCTATTTTCTAATAAAGTCACATGAGATCATGCCTGTTATCTAAGTATTTCCAAATCTGCAATAGGATCCCATCATACAGACTTTTTGCCTAGAATTGATACATGCTAAATGACCTGGTTTACCCCACTTTTCTTAAAAAGAAAACTTAGATGCCACAATAATTTTCTGAATTTCTGGATTACTCTAAGGTTTATTCAAAGTGAACATAAAAGGCCGGATATGCCCTTCAGCCAACAACTTTAGAATTCGCAGATTCAAATTGCTTAACTAGCCGCAGTTTAAAGCTTTTTTTTCCTAGCAAGCAGAGTTTAACTTATTCCTCCATTAGAGAATTTCTTTAGTAGTTAATTCATGATACTACTTTTTTTGAAGTAAAGACTTTTCACTTTTCCTAAAATCTATGCAATTCATGAGACTTTGATTCATGTTTAAGCAATAGAACAGCAACAACTTCTGAATGAAAGTGCCAGTGACCATTACCAGGTGTGATGTTCCTGATCCTCAACTCGTATCAGGTCAACTACTCATGATTATTGTGCTCAGTCAAGGTCTGGCCACATATTTTCTTCAAACCTACTGGGAGTCTTTATGGTAAGGGAGACCTGTATGCTGGAGAATGAGAAAGGACTTAGTCCTACCATCAAGAGACAACCTCCTTCATCCATGACTTTTATTACGATAGAGGCAGCGGGGGGAAAAGGGGGGCACAGGGAAGAAAAACATTGTCTGTGAGTTTGTACAGATGTGTAGAAATAGCACACATTTCTGTGGGTTCCCCAGGCAACTACCAGCTTAGAGAAACTGTTGACATGCTGTTCTCCTAGCAACAGCACCAATAGCTTACAAAGCACGAAGAGGGATCTCCCAAATTCTGTTTATTTAGCTTACCATATGCTCATATTTCTTTCTTTTATTTGTGACCTCAAAATTCTAACTCAACATCAAAAACCATGGTATCGGTGACAAACTTGGTCATAGAGTAGATTATTTGGTAGAGATCAGTCTCACCAGCAGCCTCATCGTTCTAACATACTAAATACAAAGCATACTTTTCAAATCTTAAAGAAAAGGCTATGCCACCACTGAAAAATAAAGGGCATGAAGGTTTACTAGAAGTTTTGAAAAAAAAAAAAAGACCCTGCAGAAACATAACAAGTAAAATCTTAATATAATTCATATACATACAGACAGTGCATATGAGAGGAATAGAAGTCATAAGAAGCAAACACAACCAGATGAAAAACATTTAATGGTCAGATAAGGAAGAGGGGATTGTTGATAAAGCTCACATTTCACCTGAGTCAAACCAAAGCCCAACTTCAAACTGGCTATTTTTATTATCACAGAATATTGACTTCCAGATTACTTTCCCACCATACATGCTGGTAAGGCAGCTCCTAACTTAACAAAATTAAAAACAAGAACATTGAGCTTGACCTCTATTCAGAAACGCTTCCTCACAAGCCAGGAAAGAGCATAACAAAAGCAGCCCAGCTTATCAAGCCTGCCCCAGTAGATGACAGTCAAACATGGTATACCAAAGTCAAGCAACACACCTAGTAGAAAAAGCATAATGGAAAGAGATGACTAAAATATTAGCCAGACAAAATTAAGAGAATACACCTACAAAAATCAGTATTCTAAAGGGCAAAAAAAACCCCCTCATTTCAGTAGCAGAACACACAGCCATCCTCACTGATCCATGTTGCTATTTCAGAACTTTTAACGCAGATTCCTACAGCTCTATCAAAACAACAAGACAAGTACTTACAGGCCGTAAACTATAAGGTGACAACGCATCAAACAGCCGTAAGGCAACAGTAACACATGCAGAAGCAAACTAAGCTTACTTTTAATTTTTTTACTCCTCCTTTATACCAGCAGCTGCTGCTCAGTGGCAACTGCCGCCCAGCAGGTACAGCCACTGTGTTACAGCATGAGAACTAAAAAGTAAAACAGAGAAGCAGGAACAATCAATCGAGTTTAACTTTCTCTGTTAAGTAAAAGGCAGAGTACTAATGGGGAAGCACAGACGGCAAGAATAAATGCACAAGCTCTCCACAGCTCAAGCGATAGGATAGGTAAGATATTCCCTATTTAAAATACCATCTTAAGTTCCACTCCAGCAACCCTAATGAAATCGGTAGCAATGCAGAAGCATTACTGAAGGTTGAACTTTGCCCAACCTTGCAAACATACACTTACTCAGCTTTATGAACGCACCCAAACTCATTCAAGTCATTGTTTACATGTGAAGAGCAAAGAATGTGTATGCTTACAGGAGCAGAGTATAATCTTTCATCTGAAAGAAAAATGTGAATTTTTATGCCAGAGGGGCCCTCTTAACTTTTAATCAGCAACTAGCAGCATATTTTTACTTGTATAACCTAAAAGTTATTTACACAAATCCCTGCAACTTCGTGGCAATGCTCTTTATGTGTGTACTGCACCACAAACAGAAATTTTCTCCGATAGTCATTTTATGTGGGAAATGAGAGGATATTTCTTCAGGAAAAGCTTACTACTAGATGAAGCTCTTTCACTCACTCCATAAAATCTTCTGTCTGTTCTGCTAGATGTTAAATGTTTAGGAAAATTAAGTAGCAGATTTATTTCGTGGATAAGAGAATGAATTACCCTAGTGTTGACTTTTTACTAAGCCAAATACACATAAATATATATGTAACACCAGTAACTTAGAAGCATGTACCTCTACAGTTTAGCGAGTACCACTAAAAAGATAAAAATATAAAGGGATTAAAATTTTGCTGTTAGATCTATTACTGACAAAGCAACATTACTTTTAAATTTAAGATTTGCAACAGAGTTCTGGTATAACACTGCTCTCTTGTGGTTAAATATATGCAGTTCATCTGCAGAATATATCAACTATTTACATCAGTTATTTTCAAAATTTTCAAATATATTTTATTCTAAGACATTTTTTGCTGATTAGAGGTTTACTGCAACTAGTGTCAACTCCACCCCTGCACGCTGTGCTGCTGCTTCTGTTGCCTAAAGAGGGAATTTAGGCTCCTGCTTTTGGTTCTCTGACCCATTGAAATTAAATGCCTAAATTAGGCTTAAAAAAACCCATATCAATACTTCCATCCCAATAACTATCAAAATGAAAGTCTGAACACTCCTGCTTACATACATAATCTGCTTTTAAAGCTTCCTTCAGACTTCTAGGCAAATAGCCTGAATAAAAATGTAAGCAAAAATTAAAGTGTAAAGAGAACTAGAAACATAGCCAGAACAAAAGGACCACAATCTTCTCTTTCAACACGGTGGGGGAGAGAAACCAGATTTCCACTTCCTAGTGCAAAAAATTACATTTAAATAAAAAGATCTCTTCAGCAACACAGGTTTTTTTTTCATTTTTTATAGGATGGCAAGTTCAGATTCCTATTGTAGGTGCTTCCATCTACATCTGAATGAATTAGGATTCATATTCACAGTTAAGTGATTTTCAGTCATTTCTTTTTAGGTCTGTTAAACACAGGCCAAGATCATTTATTTATAACTTTGAGATGTTCTAATATAAATTAAATAACACTGACATTTCAGTTAGTATCAGTTACCTTATAGAAGATAGCTATTTTATTAACGCATGCCCACAGATAGACAGGCAAAACATTTCTCTGAATAGTTATAGATACAAAAAGTACATTCAAAACTTATTATCAATGGGAATTATTTCCGTTGGTGATTGGTATAGAGAGCAATTGTTTCTGAAGCACAAGAATTTGTAAGTAATGTGGGCAAATAATACTGAAATGGACAAAGTGTTTTTCAAGTGGAAGGACAGCTGTCTTCTTTCGCCTTTAACCACAACATAATTTTAGATATTGTTAAAACTATCACAGCAGTTGACAGTGGGCCCCTAAACAAAATGGTCCAAAGTGTAACTATGGAATATGATGTGCATCATTATAAACCACAGAAATATTTACAAAAAAGAGAGGAAAAACCTTGTGAGACTCTTCCAGATTATGCCTTTCACATTTGTCAGTCAAATTGCAAGAAACAAAAGCAGAATTACTTATACAGATACAAGCATCCATCCATGTCTTGTTTCTTTTTACATAACTCAAGTTATTCTTTCTCACAATGCATACATTATTTTTATGACCTTATAAGATTCCTCCTTTCCTTACAAAATCTCTTTTGTACTTACTATCCAATATCTGTCCTTTCTTGCTATACTATTTAAAGTAGCTTCAGCTTTGTGCTTCAACAAAGTATTTTGAAAAAATAATGAAAGATTTATACATTGGTGATTTACAACAGGTATCCTATTCCTGCTAGTTAAGTGACATGCTTCCCATCCAAATCTTCTTTGAAATTAAATTGGACAATTTAAAGTACACTGAGTTTCTCTGAGAGAAGCTCCTATAGGTACCACTTTGGAATTTACCTACTTCCAGTTTCTCAGAGGCAGAACTACAGTTGTCAATCAAGGCTGGCACACTAGCTGACAAACCAAGTGGTTCAAACATGCTTTCTTGTAATAGCTCCTCTCTTCTTTTTAACCCATTTCTTTTATCCCCTGAGGATTAATATTCTCGCTTAATAATCCTTACACCTTGAAAAGAGAAAATCTTGAAGGAGATAGTGACCAAGACAGTCTGACTATGCCAACACAGGAAAAAGCATTGAGATAAGAGAGGTTGGTGAAATAACCAAATGGAGTAGAACTGCAATATATATTGTAAAAATATATGATGCTGCATACAAGCAGCAAGGTGAGAAAGGAAAAAATCAGTACGTTTATTGAAGAAACACTACAATGGCTCCACAATTAAGTTATACTAAGTTACAGAAGTACTGCAAAGATATAACCAAATAAAAAGCACATATCCACCTTGTGTAGATTTTATGCACAAAGATTCTCAAAACAGTTTTGTAAGGAAAAAGAAACAAAAGTATAAGCTGTAAAATGAAACTGAGAAAGGGTAGCATGTTCTTTCTAAACACCTCCAGAGATAGAAATCAGTTTAGTATTTTAAAACCTCAAAATGACAAAAGCAAGCATTTTAGCAGGAGTTAGTGTCCTAACACTTATTAACTGCCTTGGAAATCTTTTAACTACCATTTAGACTCTATGAAGTCAATTATGAAAGTTTACTTTCCACATACTTTGAAAGAATTTGGTAATTAATGCCTAGACTTACACTTCAAAGAAGTTTCGAGAATCATTCTCCATATCTGGCGATAATTCTCCCAAACAAGATAAAAGGCAAAAGAATGGCCTGTGGGCTGACACGTGAGAAGTTTGTAAGATGGCAGGCACTAGCACTGAAAAATAAAGAACATAAAGCAGGATAAAATAAAAACATGTATGTAAGAACCTGCTTGCTTTTAGAGTTTTGGTCACCGTCAGTTTTCAAATTCTAGAGGTTTGTCATTAAAGCTTTAAGAGAACCAGCAAGCCTTCCAAGCCATGTCAAATTCCTAAAGGAACTGCTGCCCACATCAGTTCTCTTCAAAAAATGTAGCACAGTTGCCAAGACATTCTTCCTGAACATAGCAGCTTTTGTATATTGGGTACCTTATTCTAACTGTGATTTTAAAATAAGGTACTGATACATTACACTGAAGAAATTAGATTATATAATCTTAATGTCTAAACAAATAAAAGAATTACCAGGTTATTCTTCAGAAATGCCAGTGAAACTATAGATAAGACAGATCTTTTACATAGCAGTACATCCTCAATGTCAAACGTGTTTCATAGTATGCCTGAGAAAGAAAAAAGTTCATACTAATATTGAGGACAATGTTGTTCAGAAAAAAGCGCTGCATTTTCTCACTTAGAATTGCTTTATCTTAGAACAACTGGAATTTGCTAAATCAAATCATGCTCTTGACTAGGGGCAATATGAATGTCAAACCTTCAGTTGTTTCTCTCCTCACAGTGGGCTCATACTGTCCATTTTGACCATTGGAAAACTTCCGGAAGGCTTCATTTTTCTGTGTGTCTTTCAGCCACATCACAGCAGTATGTTAAGCATTGGAACAGAATCTGCAAACTATTCAAGTTTCACACTGACACGCAACAACAATGCTCTAAAGAATCATACACAATTAATTCATAGATGATTCAGGTAAACTTGGAAGGTAATACAGATGTAGCTGAAGTCAGTGTCACTATGAAAAACATATTAGTAGATCACATGGGGACCTATTCTGAGATTCTAGGACAGGAGTTGGAATCATGAATACCTCCCATTGCCTAGAACCATGGTAAACAGATTTTAGATAAAGCAGAAGTGAAATCTGGCTGAAGGTCTTAACATTGGGACACCACGTACTTCAATATTCTTGCCAGCAGGACTTTCCCCAAGGCTGCCAATTAGTAAGTCAAAGGCTAACTTGTTTAGCAGGAGCCCTTTGTCAATTAGGCTTTTGCAAGGGCCCCATATATGATTTTACTATTTAGGTAGGACTAAAGAAAAATGTCACCGATTCCTGAAAAAAGGAATAGACTGAGGGCCAGGAATACTGTTGCATATTCTCTGCTGTGCTTCCCCCCCCGCCCCAAACTTCGTACTCCATGTCTCAGACATGGATATGACAGATTAGGTACAAAATGTCCCTTACAAGTAGTGGCTATCTGGACAGGTCTTGTATATTATGGGAGTTTGTCAAACTGATATTCTGGCAGTTCAGGTAATTATATTTATTAGTGTCCTTGTAAGGGGAAAGCTAACTGATACAGAATTTTAATCTTTTAGAATCTCCTAGGAAAAAAAAATCTTTAAGAGCACTTTTAAACAACTGCATTGTACTTTCCCTTCTAGCCCCGTTTACTCAAAATATTTGAAAGATTGAATCTTGTTTCAATTTTATCAATTGCAAAACTGATAGATCTTTTGTAGGTTTTCTAGTGGGGAGGGAGGGAAACCAACCAAAACCAGTTTTTATTCCAGAGGTCTCCCTAGAAACTTGTGAAGGAAGAAATCCCACCCAAAAATTAATCAGGAATGGTAGTAAAATAAATTTTCCAGACTTCTTCAGTGACAAGAAGGCACATTTCACAAGATTGGGAGAGGACAAAGATTCAGGAAAAAGTGCTATATTGGTCTGCTGGAACATATTGCTACTGTATCTTGAAAAGCTGCATTGCTAGTGAGTCAGGAACCTTATGTAAATAAGGTTATTTATGGGTAAACAGGGCATGGATAACATTAGAGAACCTCAAGTTGCTTCCAAGTCATTGATAGAGATGTTTTAGTCAAAGAAAACAGGACAACAAAGCTAAGTTTCCATTAGTTCTGAAACGGAGAAAAGTCTCCTCCACAGTGGGTACTAACCTTTGCATTAGTTAACACCACTGTCCAAGTTTTACAACTTGTTAGTACTGAAAAGTGTCAGATGTTACCAGATGGCACTCACAGACTTCAAGGTATACCAGGGCTCAATGCCCAACCTAATTTACATCTAGATAAAACCCAGAATCTATTCTCATAACATGTGTAGGTGGTACATAGTTGAAAAATCATTGGCCCATGACTTACTCTTTTCCCTAAGGAAGCAGATCAGCTATACAAACTACATTACCACACAATTCACATCAGACCGACAGAAAAAACCAGTGATAGTACCCAACAACCTGGAGAATCACATAGCTCACTAAAATTTGCAGATGCTTCTGAAGTCCAGCACTAGATCCTTGGTTTAAGAGGTACTAAGAAACTTGAGAGATTTCCCTTCCAAAATGAAGGCACTTTAATTCAAAATTCCTACTGCAAAATGCCCTTGTAAGCCAAACTTGTAGTTAAATGATGAAACCTGGAGAGAACAGAAAACACATACAAAAGGAGTCCAAAATAATCATTCTTCCTGAAGAAACTGCTGGTCACATAAAACAATGGAAGTAAGGGAGACAACTACTGTATCCAGAGTTTCACAGATTCAGCCTCACAGCAAGAATTCCACCTTCACGTTTGTCAGTCACAACAGAACGGCCACAAACCCTGAGGTGCCCTGGATCTAAGAATGCTGATGTAATACAGGAGATAACTTGCTCCACCTCATAACACTGCAGATACTGAGCAAAAGGGAGCTGATTCATATGCCTTATGCTCACCAGGACTCACCTGCCTTCACATCCTCTTCTGCAAGCACTGCATGGAATTCCTTCACTTGCTCCCCAGCTGTCCTCATATATTAGAGACCAGAGAAGGGGAGACTTGCTAAGTATAAGGCCAGGCTGGGTATTCTGTAGGGATTTCATAGAAGTTGGCATGTTGAGGTAGAGAATGCAGCAAATGCTTATTTTGAAAGTGGAGAGAAAGGGAAGGTCAAACTGTTATGGACTGAGAAAGGAATGGGAGAATGGGATAAAGTTCAGTAATTACTGAATTAAAAAACCCATCTAGAAAACATGATTTTAGAAGCATGAAACTGCAAGTCATTTAAGGTCCATTTTTTGTCAAAAGACAACTTTTAATTTTAAAACAGAAGTATGGGATTTGTACAGTAATCTCTTACAACTGTGCAAATAAGACTCAGCAGTAAGAGGGAATGCAGCTGCTAGTTTACTTTGTTTAAGCAGGCAGGGAGACAGGAGACATGCAGGACATACAAGGGACACTGTCCACAGTCTAACTGATAGGATTTTTGTTTCATACATCAGGATCAGTAGACAAAAGATTAAGTGAAGGCAGCTATTGTAAGCAGTGGATCATAATAATTTCATAAATAAGGGACTCCAAGTACTCTGGCAGGAAAAAATGTAAGCTCTATTTTAATTCATTTTAGCTAATACAATTTAAGAAGTTGTCCAATATGATCAGTTCTTATGAAATTAGTCTGCAACACAAAATGCCACTACCACACATATCTGTGATACAAAGAAAATTTTATTTTATAAACTCTTGTGAACAAAACAGGCTTCATATGGAGAAGCCAAGGAAGAAGTTAATGTTTATTTACATGTGGAAATTACACTACATGCTAGCAGATCTCTCTACAAGGACTTTTTTATCTCAGAATACAACTTCCCCATATTATAGGCATTTAACAGACAACCTGCAGTTTATTTACAGCACGACAAATTTTCACAAACATTAAAGTTTATCTACTGATCCAAAATAAGTTAGAACACTGTTTGCACATGGAATATGGAGTTGCATCGGCAAACTGCAAAAGAAAACTGAGGCAGCTATGCCATTTTAATGAAACAATATTAGCTACCATCAATTATATACAGTCAGTTATCTATAACACACTAACAGAAAGTTTACACTTCCTTATCATTTACACTGAAGTGCAAACAGAGTGCACACCGCAGCTGCCACACCAATAATTATTTTTCTTTCACACACACTTATTTCCTGCATTTCCCCAGTTTCAAACACACTGCTTCACAGCAATAAAAACCTTTTTTTGGTCGTGTGCATCACATTTACAAGTTCGCCTGCTGGGAATCTAAGGAGAAGAAAGAAAAAATTTTACAAAGTCCACAACCCAAACTTCAACAGCATAGGAGAGACATGTTCTAGAGCACATTACAGCAGTTTCAAAGCAGACCTGCCACTTACATATACTATGAAGTTTCCTCAGAAGTCCGTTAAATATGAGCTCTCACTTTACATGTTGATGCCTGTTTAACTTCATCAGTTCTTATAAGGCTAGATTTTGCATTTGACTTCGGACTGCAACGTCCAACCTGGGGAGCAGGGATGGAATTAAACAAAATTATGCCCAAGACAACTGAATGAGATGATGTTTACAACAAAGACAGTTTGGAAGAGTTGTTGCACTTCTCTTAACATAGGAAGAGTAAAATAATAAACCTGTGCAATTGCTTTAAGTACATTTATTCTTCAAAACACTCAAGGGTAAACAATTGGAGTTTGATTACAACCTCATGAGATTATTCTGCTTTAAACAGAAAAAGCCCATCTTTCTATATTTACACATAAACATGCTGGCCTTAAGCAGTCTTTCTTCCAGGACTTTGTAATTCACCTTTTAGATCCTGGAACATAAGCTATTCCATAAACAAGCTGCTCCAGGATCTAACTTTGATTTTTTTTTTTTTTTTTTTTTTTGTAGCTAGAATCAAGTATGTCAGCTATACAACGCAATGGTATGCAGCATCCAAAATAAAAATCTAATTTTCTATTTTCTAATTTTTTCTTTGGGCAAAAAAGTCAATAGGGAAATTTATTAAGACTGCACCAGAGCTGTTGACTCACTACAGTCTGTAAAATATATGCTACATTTCACTTGCAAAATACTTGTGGCAGCTGATATTAAAAAAAAAAATCACTATAGCTGGAAATGGGAAAACACACACACCTTAATTTTCAGCCAATCAGGTAGCCCACATATAAGCAGGGGCCTTCAAAGAATGTCTGGATTTCCATGATATGTTTTGCATTATTGTTTTCCTCCATTTTGCTAACAGATGCCACAGTCCAAACCTTTATTTCACTCTTAAGATATAAAGATAAGAATTGCTAAACAGAGACACAGTTTAAATTACTGCCACCTATTTCTATCCATCTCGTCTAAGCAGTGCTGAAGTTTGTGGAAGTCTAACAAATAACCGATAGTACCGTTGGACTGTGTAAATTGAAGCAGCTTGCACAGGCTGCTCTATACAAACCACTGCTCAGAATCACCTCAGTCTGAAAGCTGTCTACCACATTTTTCGTGTTCATATGAAAAACTGTATTTTTCATGGGCTTTGCAACAGCATTCAGAATCACATCTCATTCTGGGTAAAGATGCAAACTGTGTAGAAATGATGCTACCTCAAAGAAAAATATTACAGTCAATGCTTTCATTTTAATTTCTGAACACATAGCACGTGTTAGTCAGACCTGTCTGTACCTTCCTAGTATCTTTATTTGTAAGATTAGTTAGTCAAGAAGTCAAATATGCTAACTAGACAGTTTCTATACATGGACACCTGCCAGTTAACATCAAGCAAATGTCCATAGTTTAATCAACTATGAGCTGAATTTTTAAAGTCAGTCTTCTAAGTTTTTCCTCTTGGCACATCTAGAAGTGTATTATCAGTCTAAATCCACCCAAAATAATCAATCTTTGAGATTCTCTGCCTTGATTATACTTGGGAAAAAAAAAAGGCAGCTACCTACACTGATTGCTTAAAAACATTGTAGAGAAGCTGTAGACTTGTAAAAACCCTGCAACTATCCATGAAAACAGCCATCACTTCAAGAACATAAAAACACATTCTTATATGAAAACGTACCAGTGGGATCTCTGGACTAGAAAATGAGGAGCTATCAAAAGATCGATTTTCTTTGTCCAGGGAATCATCATCTTCATTTTTATGTGCAAATTTCTGCTTTAGTGCATGAGTTAGTAGAGCAACTGGATCCCAATCTGAACTTTGCTTCTTTCTGGGTCTAGAAAGAGGAGTACCTCCAGGTGACCTACAAAAAAGGAAAATTGTTTCCTGTTTTTAATCCTGTGCCGAGTGATCCAAAATATAGAAATACAACTTCTGTATATACCCTACCCTACAAATCCATGATTACCCAAATACTGTGCTGATGTTATTTTACAGCAATTCACCAAATAGGACCAATACAAGCATACCCAACAACTTGTCAGCCAGATTTTTAGCTTGAAAATACAACTTGATGCTGTTCCATAAAGAAAAATTACAGTAAGTCAACACAAAGTATTAAAGTAATGCAAATAAATAATGAGGAAAAAAGGCAAAATGTGCAGTTTTCATAGCAGGTGTCATTTATAAGTTATATTAAGGTATGTTTGTGGGAATCTCCTACTAACATATTTCATAACCATTGTGAACATAACTTGATTTAAATGTCATTAATTTTCAGTTTGAAACAGTATGCCTTTCTATGGTCTCACAAGAAAGAGCAAACCTAGAAAATTCCTCAGAGCAATTATATTTAAAGAAAACAACAATTTTGTCAAATATGCAGCCAGGTGACCATAAGCCCCATTTATAAACCACACTTAACTCAAGTTTCATTATTAAAAAAATTATCATCAGATGTGGCATAAAGGCTTCAAAGACAGTTTTTCCCTCCGAGTGAGCACTTGAGCATACAAATATGAAAATTTTATAGGCAAAAATTAGAAAGTGGAGTTTGTGTTTTAATTCAGAAAAGTGTTCTTATCAAATTCAAAATCTAGATAGCAAAGAGATGTAAGATCAAAACAGCACCTGCAGCCCAAGACCTAATATAAATGTGGAAGTTAGTGACTAGACCAAGAAAATAAATAATAAGAAAGGCTTCCTAACCACTGAGCTATTTGGAAAAAAAAAAAAACAGAGTATTCACACTTCTGCTAGTGAAGTGCTATCTCCAGGCCAATGAGTCATACCTATTAATGCACAGTGACAGCACTGAGCTCAAAGTCTGGCAGTTACAATAGATGTCATTTAACATGAAGCCTGAAAGGATTAAGTTCACCCTTCCTATAAAATCAAGCTGTTAGAACACTTGCCCAATGTGAAAGCTGGTGCTTAGGTGGTAGAAAATGGGATCTTCAGGCTCTCAGCTTCTGAGAACAGAGGCCTTCCCCTTACAGTGCTCACATTAAAATACTGTCAGACTGCCGCCTGAAAGATTATAGCAATTTTGATCATTACTCCCTCCAACAATATAAATTCATTATTCAGCTAAGTTCTGCCTTCAGAGTACAGGTGATTCCTAAAAGCAGGAAGAATTTTGGATGCACACCTGCCACTTCCTACTAATTATGCCCCTGCCTAACATAATGGTTGTTAAAACTGTCAACCTGAATATTTCACTTTCTTCATTTACTGTACATAGAATTATAGGGAAGAAAACATGAATAAGGAAACACAATGGTTTATCCAAGTGTATTTTATACTTGCTTTATTTACTGTGAGAATGTCATCAAAAGTGTAAAGATATGCTTTAGAGTTGCACATAGATAATTTGCTCAAGACTTGTGCTAGTTATTTTCAGGGATAAAGCTCACAGTTAAGAAAATGCTGAAATAAGAATGCAGTAAGTTTTGGTAAGTGACATTCTTCCCACATTAAGAGCTGCAAATATTCATTATAGACCCAGTTGTTCTTATATACTTTTTCAACTCAAGAAGTTCAGAACAGCATCTGACAACCTCCATCACACCTAGCATAGCAGACAAACACTGAGCTGAGTCTTTAGTAGTGCATTTTTGTAACATGTCAACTGTGTTCACCATCAAAACAGTAGACCATTAAAAATATTTATAATCCAATTGCACTCCTGAAATACAAATTTACTAAACATTTTCAATAAAAGATATAGCATGTATTTTCTTTAACACTTCAAAGCTAGCACCAGAATACTTTTGGAATGTTAACAATATTTTTCTGATTTTCCCCAAGGATTTGTCCTTTGACAGTGAATCCAAAAAGTTTATTTGTTCATATCAATTTCCTGTGACTGTACAGGCAACTTTGTAAGCAATCTACAGATAGCAACATACCCACCTCCCCACACCAACCTGAGATTTGTATACTAAAGCAGGGAAACTAGTTTTAAATGCTGTGATACTCTGCATGTTTTAAATGCATCTAAAAGCCATGTCACAAGTATCTTACATGCCAAGCTATGAATTAAGAAGTTGCCAATCTTAAATTTGTCAGCAGTAGCTGCTCATTAAATGTCATCTCACATTGATGCTCTCTGGTGCTGCTTAAGTGCTTACTCTGATACACATTCAGTTCAACCTACCTCTCAATAGCTCGCAACTGAACTTTGTTTAGGTCTTTCAAAACATCCATCATACTAGGAATGTTCTTTGTCCTCTGGTGATCAGCACTACCAGCTGCAGCTGAATCACTGTTTCTTGCAGCACGACGTTGTTTTACAAGTTCAACTGCTGAATTCCTAGCATCAACACCAGATGGTACACCAGAAGGAAGTGGAGGAGGTGAGGGAATTACAAAGTGATTGTGAGAGACGGACAATGGTGTAGAAGTCATGGCTGGCACTGGGTAAAATCCATCGGGAGGGTTGAACTTTTTAAAAACTTCTGGATGCACTTATAAAAGAAAAACAGTGCTTTTATTTTTAGTCAGTATACCTTCACGTTTAGCAATATTAAGCAACATCTAGAGTGACTCAGTTTTAAGCCAAGATAAAGACATCCCTCAAAGCACTTTCTTACACACCTCACACATTATACCACAGAAGAATTACATTTAAAACAAAGAACATTTTTTATTTCAAAGCCACAGATTCAGAACACATGAAATAATGGATCTGAGGTATCTTGTGCTGCTCTGAGTTTCTCCATTTGTGTCTTCAATCTAAGCACTAGATAGATCAGCAAAGCAGTACTCCGACAGCAAAGCAGCCTGCTACTACATACAGTTCATTCTCAATAGCCTGAAGGTTAGAATATCCCACATGAAGCAAAAGATAGCCACAAAACACGCAAAATAGACTACAATACTGAGCGCAATGGAGAAGTGATAAAAGAAGAGACAACAGAACATCTACATGAAGCAGAGAGGTGCCTGAACTGTTTAAGTTCACTTGGCACAATGGACACAAATGTAACTACCTGTTACATACTACAAATGTTTCAATCAGTGTGGTTAGTCTGCAAGTAAAACAATCAAGACCTCAAAACTTCTTTTTTCGGGGAAGGCAGGGGAGTAGGGGTGGGTGGAGATGAAGAGAATATAAGAAAATAGACAAAATAGTTGATCTCCAATATGAATTTCAATCTTGGATACTCTAGTGGCTGTTAGACAAATCTATTGCAGCATTCATTTTTGTAAAAGCTTGAACCTGTCTTCCTTATAATACTTTTTTGTCCATTCTTTTGATAACTTGTCAGAAACAGTACAAAACCCAAAAAGGATAATTAATAGTCTAACTTTTCAAAGCAGTAATTTGTAGCACGTGGATAGTGTTGTTACTAAGCTCCTTCACAAACATGGAAATAAGGATAAAGATCACTTAGGATCCACTGCATTCAAAATTGGCAAACAGACTATTAGAAAGAAGGAGGAATTGGCACCAAATACTGGAAAGAGACAGAATATTATATTCTGCAAATTTTGTTGGTGTAATTTCAGTTACAGAGATTGGAAATATTCTCTATCAATATCAGATATGGCAAGCTGCGAGCAGGAACTCTAAGGCAAGAAAAGGAAAACTGGTTTGCTTCAAACCAGAATGGCTTACTTGGTGAAATGCTTCCCAATGTCTGTGTTGAAACAATGGCAGCAATCTGAGCACGAAGAAAGGTTAGCTCTTCTTCAAGCGCAGAAATTTTCTGGAGTGCTGCTTGATCAACAACACTGTCTTTTTGCGTACTGTTTTTTGGAACAATTTTTATTGAATCTACAGATGGATGCAAGTCATAAGCTGTACTTTTTCTCCACAATTCAGTCCTAGAAAGCAAAAAAAGACACAGTTTCAAAAGGGTCAGCCAGCAATGGAAATCTCAAAACTTTCCATCTGTTCAAGCAACTTATCATCGTTCAGCAAGACATAAGTTTGCAAACTATTTAAGAAGACTTTACTCTTTTAACTACTCATAACCTTAAAAATATTTTAAGTCTCCCTTTGCTCAAGTATGACACAGAACCTTGGAAAGTCATCATAAAAAATAGTCAGATAATTTACTCATTAATAGATTACACATCTTAAGGTCATAATGTAGGATTGAGTTGTTATTCAATAGCTATTACACTGACAACACAGAGGTGTATCTCCCTCCTCCCTACCTGAAACAGTAGATATGAAAGGCAGGGAGAGTCAAATGATCATGAACTCTTAATTAGGCTTCATACATTTTAGTCATTCATCAAACTCTGCAAGATGAACAGTACAACCAGCAAAGAAGTTGCAATCTTTCAGAAAAAATACTGGAGAATAATGATTAATTTTAATACACACAGAATAAGAATCTCATCTTCTGTAAGCTACATATGAACACAGCCTGCATTAGAAAATTGTGATACAAGTCTCAGGTTTTAAGTGTAAAAACTGTTTCAAGGCTATGCCTGCAGAAATAACCTTAAAATATAGAATGAGTGTAAACTCAGACTACCAGAATTTCATTACGAAACAAAGAAAGAAGTTAAATTCACTTTATTCAAGATGCACTAAGCTTTGTTTGAAACAAAACGAGCCCTTTTCCCTTATATTAATCATCCTTTTACTTCAAATGAGACCTGCAGCATTGCTTTCTGATTTGCCAAAAACACTTGCTCTTCACACTGCCTCAGAAGATAAAGGTCTCAATTAGAATACTTGTTCTTGAAAAACATCCCACAGAGCCAGGAGAAGAGGAGGAAGAAGAAAGAATGAAAACAAAAGAATGAATTTTCATGGATCTGTGAATCAGACCAACTGAAGAACAGCACAAGCAAGACCAAACAGGCCACAGTTCCTTTTAACGATATTCTTATTCTTCCAGTATTTTACAGCTGCTGCAGAAAAAAACTTCAATAATTCAGCACTAACATCTCAGGAATCATAAGATGAAACACAGCTTTATCAAAACTTCTCTAATAAAAAGTATGTCATTTCATCAGTTTCTTGTAGTTTCATTACCAGCAAGAAGCACAAAGATCATAAACTCATGCCCACATGAAGTAGAATTACATTGTCAAATACAGATGTAGTACAAGACGAGAGTCAAAATTTTAATCTTGGTTCTGGCTCTGACTCATCCTCTGCTTTTGAACATATCCTTTAGAGGAACAGTAAGACAACTTTCTATTTCTTCTCTAGTGGGAGGAAGACTTGTATACTATTTGTGTGTGGTAATTCCTGGATTATTTGTCATTTCACAGTACTTGTAATATTTTATAATTGTTAAAATAATTTCCTTTAGCACTCTGCAAAAGCTAGAAAGAATTATATAAACTATATTCAAGGCAAATTTTTAAAATAAAGAAATTATGTTTTTCATTCCATCAAAGCAACCATCAAGGTTTACACATAGCACTGTAGTGATGGACGTCAAAACGAGACATTTAAATATTTTTTCTTGTTTTCCCCTTTATAAAGTTTATCAAAATGGATAAACTGATGTAAACTAAAAAGATAAAGATAAGAATAATCCTACAGTATGTTGCAATACCCAAGTTTTCTTTAAACTCCCTTTCTCACAAAATACTTTGTGAGTGAAAACAAATTAAAATACCAGTAATGCATCTGACATAATACTAGGAAATGAGGGGACTCCGTTTCAGAAGATAAGATTTTAGATAAGAATACTCTGTGGAGTAAGAGTTTCCAGGTAAGCAGGAACTGTCCCCCCAAAAAAACAAAGTTTCCAGGGTTGGTCTAGCTGGAACCCTGAAGGGGCTAGGAAAAAAGAAAAACAAACACAAAACTTCACAACATAAAGAACAGATGACATGTTACTTCTATTACTCCTTTTTATACTTTTACTGGTTTTAGATGGGATAGTAAGTTTTCTTCATAGTAGCTAGTATGAGGCTACATTTTGGATCTGTGCTGAAAACAGTGTTGTTAATACAGGGGTGACTTCATTATTCCTGAGCAGTGCTTACACAGAGTCAAGGCCTTCTCTGCTTCTCACCCCACTCCACCAATGAGTAGGCTGAGGCTACACAAGTTGAGAAGGCACACAACCAGGACAGCTGACCCCAACTGACCAAAGGGATATTCCATACCATATGACATCATGCTCAGCATTTACAGCTAGGGGAAGAAGGAAGGGGGGTGCATTCGGAGTGATGGTGTTTGCTTTGCCAAGTAACTGTTAGACACGATGGAGCCCTGCTTTCCTGGAGATGGCTGAACACCTGCCCGCTGATAGGAAGTGGTAAGCGAATTCCGTGTTTTGCTTTGCTTGCATGTGCAGCTTTTGTTTTCCCTATTAAACTGTCTTTATCTCAACCCATGAGTGTTCTCACTTTTACCCTTCTGACTCTCTCTACCAACCGACCAAGGGGGAGTGATTGAGCAGCTGCATGGTGCTTAGCTGCCAGCTGGGGGTTAAACCAGGACATTTACTTACCTAAGTCTAGTAAATGCTTGTCCTTCATCATTTGCCACCCACAGGATATCAGCAAGTGATGGAGCTACAGGAGCTGGAGCTATGCTTTGTTCGTCATTACCCAATGGACTTGGGTCTTGAACAACCTAAAAACAAACAAGCAAAAAAAGAGAAACCAGATTCAGCACATAGTAAAAGTTCTGCCTCCGCGACAGGAATTTTTAAGACAGTGCTGTAACCATGTTGAAAACGGTGAGGATAAGGCATACAACACAAGAATTACACAAGCTAAAAAGAACAGGAAAGCAATCACTAAATTAAAAAACTAGAAAACTTAAATAGCTGATGCATATGTATAACAATAAATCACTTACCTGAAAATAAGGTCTTGGGTAGGGTTCTAAGGAAAGAATTGTCCCAAGTCTACGCACAACACTTCGAGTAGATCCATATTCCTTTTTTTTGCAAATAGATACGACCTAAAAATCAGAATACCTTTTAATCTGAGAAGCAAAAATCAAAGCCCTCAGATCTTAAAATTTAAAAAGTGATTAAGTAATATTAAATTGTGTTATATGTAATTAACTATAACACAGTTAGGTTAACCTAACTTTTCAGTGCTCTTCTCAAGCTGAAAGTTCAGAGGGGCCTACGCTGGCTTTAACAGACTGGTTCCAAAACACTGCCAAGATACAGCCTGTACCCAGTATATTTTAGAGTTGCACAAAGGCCAACAAAGAATGTAGCAAGTAATATTCTGACCTACTGACACAAAAAAGTACACTTGAGAGTGCCTGCATAACTATATGCATCTATGTATGTCTTGGGGAAAAAAATTAGTCAAGAAATGAACTAAGTTTAACATACCTTGACCTGATACTTCTTTATGACTGCATATAACTGCTGGAAATGCCTTCTTGATGAGGTTGCTGAAGGAAGGCACGTTCTGACTGTACGACTGATACTGCTGATGAATACACGGGTTTCCAAAAATACGGCCTGTGAAAATAAAAAAGCAAGAACTCCCAACAATGAAACCAGAAAATAACCAGGATAGCTCAGATTAAACTAGCACTCCTAGAGATACTTTAGTAGTTTCACGTAAATAAACCAAGAACTTCCTCAGAACTACAAGTTGCAGCAGTGCCTCCACTATTGACACCCATGACTAAAGAGCTGCCCATAATCTCACACTCTAACATCAGACCCCGACGCTGCAACAATTAACCTTTCCAGTTTCCCATACAATACCTTTCCCAGGTCTCTGAAAACACAGGATTAACTGCTACTTGGGAACCGTTACGGTGCCTTTCGTTTAAAATAACAAAACGTAACAGCTAATGTTACTGATTCTTTTTCTGTCTGTTCAAAGAGAAAAGAACCGCTTCAATGGCTATATCAGAACAGTGACGACACAAAATCCCACATGCGGGTAGCGTGTTTAACTATACCAGTCAAGCTTTCCCAGATCGACAAACCCGACTGTGCGTAAGGGACAAAACCCGTCCCACTGCAAGCATGCGGCGGCTCCCCCTCCCCTTAACC
>NW_010520077.1:0-340 GCF_000687285.1 Phaethon lepturus
GTGGTGAAGCGGAGTCCCAGCACCGGGAGTCATGTCGCGGGGGAAGGTTCCCCTCTGCCGGCTGTTAACCGGGATGGGTGACAGTGATTTAATACGTTAGCTCCCAGGGGCAAGGAGGATGCCCAGTGCGGCACAGCCACTACACGGACCGGCAAACGGTGCCGGCTCTGGAGAGTTAAGGGGAGTTAAAAATGTTCCAGCCCTCCTTCGTCGGCCGCACCGTCGCCGCCCGGGCAATGGCCCCTCCAGAGAGCCGTGGCCAGCACTGCCACCCGCTGCCAGCCTTGTGCTCCTCCTCCTCACCGGCACAAGCCGCTTGGGTTTATGGCTGGAGTTCCGG
>NW_010520077.1:389-655 GCF_000687285.1 Phaethon lepturus
GTGGCTAGAAACCTACTTCTAATTTCCATCTAAATCTATAGATGTTTGGTCTTTTGTTTACAGACATCCTTCTCTGGCGTTTACTTACCCTTTCCATGTATTTACATATCCAATTCCCACTCATTTGTTGTTTTGTTAAGTTACATAAGCTAAACCTTTCCAGTCTTGCGTGATGCAAGCTGTGCTCAGGTCACTGGGACGTCCTTTCTGCGGGACTCGTTCGGTTTGAATGCTTTCCTGTGGAGAGAGGCTGGCGGAGGGGGCGG
>NW_010520077.1:686-5663 GCF_000687285.1 Phaethon lepturus
TAGACAGTTCTCCGTCATGCCTCAAACGGGAGCACTAATACTTTCCTGCCATTACTGGAAATACCGTGACTGGACTCACACAGTCTTTTTCACAGTCACACCACACTGTCAGCTCCCTATCACCGTGTGGTTGGTGAGTAAAGCTAAGTCCTTCTCATTTTCACTTACTTCTTGCTAGGATATTAACAAAGAGCAAAAAAAGATACTTCTACTATTTCCTGGATGCCTGAAGTTTCAGTTTTATACTGTGCTACAGGGTTGTCCCGCAAAACTGGCTTTTAGTAAACCCATGCTACCTTTTATCCCTTTATTCATTTCATGTTTGTAGTTAAACTTTCCTTCACAAGTTTTCCTGAAGAACTGCAGAGACATCAAAAGCACAAAAGTCCTGTGGTAATGCCTCCAAGTCAGTAAATTTGCTTCAAACCTTTGCACGTGGATTTGTGGTTTACTGTGCGTCAGGATTCTGGGATTGAGAATGTCTGGTTCCTCCAGTTGGAGCACAGTAGACTCTGAGAGTTTTCCTTGCCAGCTGGCTGTGTTCATATATTATCTGGTATCCATTTCTCCCTTCTACCCCTCCTTTTAGGCTTCCCATCTTTACCCCATGGCTTAACATGTTCATCCTTAATGAAAATCAGGGAATGAAAATCACTACTCTTGTGTGAGAAGCTTGTTTTAAAGTGATCCCCCCCCTTTTTTTTTAATTTCTTGTAACTGTGGTACCTTTGTGTTTGTCTTAGTTTCCTTTTGGGATTCTAACTCTAGCCGATTTTTGGCAGTATCTATTCGTGACTTCTAGGAGGTACTTGACTTCCTTTTTGAGGTCTTATCTTGCTATGGCAGAAGGCCTCCCCTTTGTCTTCCTCTACCCATAACAGCCTTTCCATCTCTGTTTTGTCTGGGAGGTCTTTCCTCTGTTGTAAAGTCACTTTATATAGTTTACCTCTTAGTCACTAGAGTTAGCCAATTTACAAATGAGGAGGTTCTCATGGAGGTCCTGATCTCTCCACGACCTCATCCCACTCACAGTGCATGCAAGCATAAAACATGGCCCTCAGTCATGCTAGACCAGAGCAGATGGTATGAAGATGGATATATCTCATCACACCTAAGGCTTGTATTCGTCTATCAAACTCTGCTTTACACATGGAATGTAGCCCAAAGCCTCATCATTTCTTTGACAGTCCATTGGCAAAATAAAAGAAACAAAAAACACAGATGAGAAAACATCTAAAAATGCTTGAAACCTAAGATAAGGAGATTTGCATGAAACAAGGCAGAAAAATACAAAACCTTGTAAAGACCAGCACTTCTACTAGAGGAGGTTAAATACAATGATCTATTGGTTGCAAAACTGGATGTGCTTTGCACCTTGCTGCTGCTTGAGGAATGAGTGATGCCTGTGAGATGTGTCATGTCAGAGAAGACTTCTATCTAAGGAAGGGAAAGTGCAGGTAGATGTTGAGTAGGCCTAATGCTGCATGAATGCAGAATAAAAGGAAACTGTATAATGTAGTTCTGTCATTCTACATTATGCTGGGTTTGCTGAGCATCTTATTCTATCAGAACTCTCAAGGATGGATTAGGAAGTTTAAGTTCTGCATCCCAGGAATCTGTATTTACAGTGACTTAATATGAATGGGACTAAACATTTCATCCAGAGTTTGGATTCCAGACATCTGGCAGGACAGAAAATGAACATTTGACAGGAATGAAGATGAAGAAGAAATATTGTCTCCCTATAAAAAATTTTACTTCTGAAGAGTTTAAATTTAAGATAAGAGGCTTCTAAGACAAGACTGGCTGGATAGATTAATGAGCATTTTTAAAATATATAACTAACATAGAGCAAGTGATATTTTACAACTGTCCTGGTGACACCAAGGTTCCTAAGACAAGAATGTCGGTATTATAAAATTGTTCTTACCCTGTGGCTCAAACAAAATAGAATTTGACATAGTTTTCAGGGTATAAGTTCCAATAAAATCTTCGCTTGGTTGTGTTTGTGTTCCTTGTTACGGAGAACAGAACCAAGACCAAATCTCTGTTATTTATAACATAGGGCATCAGGTTGCCCTTAGCTGTCTGGTGCCTATTCAGATACCAGAGTCCTACCTTTAGTAGAGAAGGCCAAAGCAAGCTATCTAGGATGTTTCAAAGCCATCCTGGTCCCAACATGTCCTCGATGATGATAAGCAGATCAGAAGCCTTGTTTTGTTAAAAAATAGTGTCAGCTTTTAATATGCCAGTGTTAATTCACCTGGGTTACAAAACTGAGAAGGCAGCTGCAACAGCCAAGTTCTTCCTTTCATGTGTCCTTTGTGATCTTAGCAGCAGCTGTAGATGTTCAGGAGGAAAGCAGTCATCTGGCATGATTGACATTGATTTTCTGCCTCAGAGAGCTTCAATCAGAGAAGGCTCAGAACAACACAAACAGAATGGGGTGAGCAAATTAAGGGCATTTTTCTTGCACTTGGGAGATGGAGGCTAGGTCTGCTTTGATTTCTTTTAAGTGATTGACTTTGACTGGGGATAGGGCCGACTTTCCTCACTTCTATACATAAGGAGTTTTATTCTTCCTGTTCTTTTTCTGCTGCTGTCTTTCATTGCACTAGCAGGAGGTGGTGTTGATAGTGTGATGGGAATGTTTGAAATGTGACAGGGTCTCTCCAGAGAACCTTGGTCCTTCCTCAGCTTGCTTGCCCCCTTTTCCATATTAGCTTTCACAGATCAAACATGAAAAATAAACCAATAGAAGTTGCTGGCTATGGAAACATTCATATTTTTATTCTAGGAGTTACAAGTGGAGCATTTCCGCTGGCCTCAGGTGGCATTTGATCAGACTTTGGTCCATAATGGAAGGAAACAATGCCACATTCTTATTAAACAGTGTGTTTGTTTTTAAACTATGAGATACCGATTAAACCTTTAATGCAAAAGAAAAGTCCAGAGACAGTTATACAGGGTGGGTTCAATGTGTGCATCTCACTATTCAATAAAACACCTACAAATTGTTAGTAAATTTCTCTCCGTTTTTCTAATATGCAAGAGGTTTTACATGGTGATACTTAATGTCTACACTTGCCATTTGCTCAGGTCCTGGCACATGACAGACTAAGTCAAATCTGATGGTGCTGCTGGGGGGAATAATGACACCAAACCATGACCTGCACCTATTTGCTGTATGAGCTACAGCTCAGCTAGGAGGTTAGCAGTAACCCTAAGCCACCGTTGATGCTCACCGGCCCTGGAAAGGTCAGTGGAATCTCTCTGCTCTACCTGAGATTTGAAGTCTAATTTGCCCCTAAAAAACATAAATGTTATTCCCAGCATGATCAGTCCTGCTTTTGCTGTGACATCATCAAGGGCTTTGTTTTCATATGATGTCAGTGAGTGAGGGAAAGACCTGGCAGCACACATATCTACATCATGTTCCCTTTGATTTATTCTGAGGCCTGAACAACTTCCTCCAGCTTTAATGGCTTCATTTCTCTTTTGTAAAATGGGAAGGGTCTTTAACTGCCAACTTGATGGTGGTACTGTAGGGATTTGTTATTTATGAAACACGTCAGCCTCGTAAAGCAAAATTAAAATGATGAAGGTTCTTTACCTAAACCAGAGAGGCCTGGACCCCAAAATGGAGTAGCCTGGCACCAAATATTTGGTATACTCTGCTAAACACCAGAAAAGCTGCCAGAGCAAGAATTCTTACAATTTTGAAACACCAGGGTAAGATACAGGAAGTTGGTTCATACTCCATAAAAATCCATATTTTGTGTTCTTCAAATTTGGACAGTATAGCCACATCAAACTGTTTGAGCTGATCTCCCAAGAAAACGAAAAGCTAAAAGATGTGTTTCACCTCAGCTTGCATTAAGAGCTATCTCTGTACATAACTGATTAGTCATGGTCCATACACCTCCAGGTCCCTCTCCTTGGCTGCTTCCATGCATGCATGTTATGGTAAGGATGCTGGTATTACACAGATCCAGTGTTCTTGCTGCTTCACACCCGCTTTTTCTTTGTGCTGTCATTGTGGGGGAGGGACTAGCTGATGCAATTCTCATTTCCCGGTATTTATACACACGTGTTTCTACAACCTACTTTGAAATGAGCACAAGGGCGATATATATGGAGACCCATGTAAACCGTTGTCAATTTCTGAAGATCCCAGACTTCCACAATGCCACAAAATTTTCTCAGATGTATGTTTTTGATTGCAAACTGTTTTCTAGGTGACATGTTTCAATACACAGAACTTCCAAGTACACCAGTTTTTCTTTTCCCCTTAAAAATTTGGTTATGTTTGCAAGTACAACAGCAATGGATTATGCATTCAGATAAAGCTACATAAAACTGTATTTCTTGCAGTGACTTTCTCAATACAAAGCTAACAAAAACTGTATTTCTTGCAATAGCTTCTTAAATCATCACTCTAGGTAGCTGCACTAAACGGAATGCGTGATTTTTTCTTGCTTCTCTAAGGAAATTAATTTACTCATGGAAGCATGAGTCACCATGCAGGATTCTCCAAGCCAAACCCATTCCCTTGATGCAACTCTGAATACTTACTCATTTACTTAGGAACTGCAGGAAATGGGATGCTCAGATGCATCACATGGTCAGCGAGAGATGGAAAGGCGCTCCTGTGGACAGGGGCCACTATTCAGTCTTCACCTAACAAAGTCACAAGGATAGCTCAGCCAGTTCAGCACCTGCCTCCTGTTGGCTGTCAAGAGGAGTGTAATCATTAATGCAACCTTGCTGCTGTCTTCTCAACTGGCAGCAGCAGGACTATTACTGTTATCTAACTTATTCTTGAGTGCCTGGCAGGTTGCAGTAAGTGGAGACTTTCTAAACTCTAGTAAGGAGCTGGAGGGATACGAGAGGAAGGCTGTGTGTGGACTGCTGCCACTCCTACTTGCCAATTCAAGAGGGCTGGCAGGGTCAGACGCCAAAGGGCACAGGGGTGTC
>NW_010520077.1:5694-46503 GCF_000687285.1 Phaethon lepturus
TGTCCCTGCACTCCATCTGCAGCAGAGACTCCCTTGCCCTTATTTTAATATTCATATCAATTTTGCAGCTGTCAGTTTTGATTTCCCCAGGATCCCTCCTTAGCACATCAGATGCCAACAAGCTGGTTAGCACAGGGTAAAGAGGTACAGAGTCCTGCAAAGACAAGTTTTTATGGATTCAGGCCATTTGGGACACAGTGCAGTTAATGACACAATATTGCCTCCCCTACAGAGGGAGATACTTTTCCAGCATTTCAGACCTTACATATCAGGTTGACTCTGTGTATTCAAAATAATAGCAGCTTATGTATTCTCTCCTGTACAAAAATCACTGTGGTCAAGCTTTCATTTCTGTGAATCAAAATTCCAAGTTTCGTTGCTGGAAACTCAGCATCCTATGGTTGAGAAGTTGACTGGGCCATACAACCACTGTAGAAAGCTGAGTGCACATATCAACATTTCTCAGTGAAGGAACTTCCTGCCCTGCCTGCTCTACGGAAACAGCGTGCAAGAAAGATGTGAATTCATTCCTTTATCTCTTTCATCCATTTAGGAGATGGGAGCATCACAGTTGGGACTCTGCAGAAGGAAGCTCTCACTTCAGCATTATAAAGTTACAGGGTCAAGGATGTCCTACACCCTGAAAATAGTTTGGTCTGTGTTTTCATGAAGGACATGCTTCAACATGCAGGATACCTCTCTTCAAAGCTTTCACTGAAGGCGTCAGTGCTGTAAAGCATAACTTTTACAGCTGTTGACATTTTTTGGAGCTTGTAATGTATGGGTTAGTTTTTGTAGCTCTTTGTGGGTCCTGGTGAATAAAATCCAGTTCTGTGCCTGGAGTGGAATGGGAAGGCCAGAGATCAAGAGAGAATCACATTCTGGTTTTGCAGTCCCCTTTCAGAGCCTGGATGCCACAACAGCCTCACAGTCTATCCCACATGTTGGTGTTCTCAGATAACGCCCAGTGAATATGGAAAATGTGTGTGCCTATAGATGAGTATGTAACAAATGATGATTTGTTCCTTAGAGAAGGAAGATGAAGTTTAAGTTGAAGTTCAACAAACTTAGCAATAGAATGGAAGTAGGCAACCAGCTGCTTTCATTTCAGTCCCAATGCTAAGGCCTCACCTGAGAGTCTTTAAAGGAGCTGCAGCTGGGCTGGCTCAGCCCTGAGATAGCAGGCCTGAGGGGCGACTTTGGCTTGTGTTACAGAGTTGAACTGCTGCTCTCAGATGGGAAAAATAACTGGACTGTTTCTGCACAAGGTACTCTTTTACATCTTCATTTCGGTGGTGGTGGTGGTGGTGGTTGCTGGCAGCTCTGTGGCTGAGCACAGAGCCCTTGGTGGGGATGACGTGACTGTGAAAGGCAGGTACTGTCCTGAGAGGTTGCCAGGCAGAGTTTTTAAATACTGTTTTTATCATATATACTGCCAGGAGAACATACTGCTAGACTGGATGTCAAGCTTTACCCCAGAGAAAAGCTGTTGCCTTAGGTCTTGAAAAGTTCTTTTCCTTGGGCTTTTAATTTTGTTCTGTTTAACTTTATCAGCAGAAGGTAGCCAATGGAAAGACTGTCTGTCTTTACTTCATGACCAAGTTCTCCTAGCATGTACTGTTAGGGATTTACACCATCATCTAGATGTGCTGTAGCTCTATGTTAGATGGCTGCTACAGGTGTTCAATGGCCTGCACTTTTCCCAGGCTTGCAGGTTGGTGCTGGAGACCTTATCCTACTCGCAGCAAAGCTTGATGTGAGCCCTGTAAGTTCAAAGTGTGGCTTGGCAGGAAGAGGGGAGGTGATTTCTAATCCTTTTCAAGAAAGAGTTTTTTTTTGTGGTCTTCCATTCCTTTTTTAAGTGCCCATGTTTCTTAACTGAAATGCAATATGCTGCACCATGACTCAGCACCAAAGGTCTAAGCTGTGGTAGTGATTCCAAAGGAAAATAAAAGTGGATAGAGAGGGGTGCAGCCTGCGTTGCTAACATGCAATAGTCTTTTGACTCAGCTTTATTACGCAGCCATAGTGAAATCATTAATATACTTCAAGCAGATACCAAGCTGAACACCTCCGTTGGGAGCAGAGCTTCACAGCGCAGGCATTGTGCGGACACACAGCAGTTCTCCTCAGCAAAGAGCTCATCAGCTAAAGAGGCAGAACGAAACAGGGAAGTGAAAGTGGAGGCAGAGTAAGGCAGAATAATTGCCAAATACGGTGCTTGTCTTAGTATGCTGTGTTTTTCAACATTACACAAATACTGACCATTATTGCTATCGGTTAACTCAATTTTCCTATTTACACTCAAATTTTAAATAGAAAATGAAAGGCTGCTGCTTGCCTACGGACTGCCAATGAATCATTTTCACAGTGCTATGCTAAGTGTGGAGTTTCTGTCTTGTGGACCCTCTGTTCCTGTGTTTGGATGAAATTGCACAAATGTTCAGCAAACATTTGCAGGGCATGGCCTTGTTGCTCTGCAAACTATGGTGAGTCTTGTTTAAGGAGGTGGATTTTACCAAAGGGAACAGCACCTGACTTCAAGCTCCTATGGGGGGAATCCCAATACTCACAGAACCTGTTCATTCTCTAGCTTGGGCCTTATAGTAAGAGGAACAGCACGCCTGTCCCCTGGGTGGTAAATGCAAGGTATGCCACTTCTCACTGGCTGTCTCCAACCTTGTGCTGTTTTTCTCGTAACTTTATCCAGATTAAGTTATAATCCATAGACTCTATGCAGTTTGGGCCTTAAAAGGCAATATCTCGGTGCAGGTACCCTTTTAAAAGATGCCCATGTGATGAAAATGTGAGGTGCTGGGAGACAGTGTTATGGATTGTGTGCGTGTGCATGTGTGCACAGGAGCTGGGTTTCTGGAGGCTGGGCCTCCTGAATGCTTCACCCCCAATATATTCTCCAGATCCCTTTTTTTAGTAGTACATCATTTTTACTTTATACATTCCTCTATGTAGGATTCATTGTGTGTTTGTGGAAGATCTTTGGTATTTAATACTGTGATGTCAGAAGGGAAAAAGATACCAGCATACTTTATCTTTTGCTCACTGTGTGAGCGTGAACAATTTTTGGAGTGGCAGCAGGGATGTGCAGTCCCCTTGGTCTGCTTGCCACACAACAAGCCTTTGGACTGGCTGCTGGGGCAGTGGGGCTCGCCCATCGCTTCACTCTTGGCCTTTGGACTGGAATGTTTGCAGACAGGGCAGTGCCAGTTTGGTGGAAGAATGTCAGTATTAGAATTCATGAAACACAGAAAACCCAGGTCTCTGACTGCTGGGATGCAAGGTGGTGTATTTACGTGTTTGGACAGAAGGAGCTAGGTCTGTTGCTTTCTTTATGGAGTATCATTCTATGTGTTTGGCTGCTAACCCAGTGTTCCTTCAATAAGGAAAAGAAATCCGTTTCACTTTGAAACTTATGGAGCTAAGTAGTATTTCTGTCTCCAGGTTTGGTCTTGAGAAGTGAAGGCAGCTGGAGGCTGAGGGTACCCAGTAAATTTTGGAAAGTTATGGATTGAGGATATGTCCTTATTTTCCTGTTTGTATGTTTAGCTGTAATGTTCCTTTGGTAATAAGCTCAGCCTTGCACCACCTTTTAAAATATGGTCCCCTGCAACAACAACATCTGGAGATTTGGGGTCAATAGGGTGTTGGGTTATGGAGAGAATTAAAATAATGTTAAAAATATTTTTTTTCCATTATTATTTCATATCTCTTAGGCAAAGGTTACTGAGGGACAGTTAGTTAGGTGCATGATCTCTGTAAGAGTTCTTAGGCATATAAGAGCAGCCAAAAATAGCTCCTTGGAATGTCAGGGAAGGCATCTTTTCTGCATGTGGATAGCTTTGCATTTCTGACCTGTAAAGTCTATATGTGTTATGGAAAGCAAGAAAGAATGGATGGAAAGAAAATAGAATACCAAAATGGACTTGGAGGGCAGCCAGAGCCTGTGTAACATGTTCCTTATTCATATGAGCCTGTACAAACTGCTGCCAGCCTTGGAGGTTTTTCCATACATGAAATGGAGAAAGACTTCTAAACCACGCTTCAAAGACAGCGTAGCCAAATAAAGGCTGGATTCAAACTGTCAATAGATGAACAACAGCAAGAGGGACCCTTATGTTTTAAAATGGAGACATAGGCTTGCATCCAAGTGATTTCAAGCTTCTGACTGGCCCTGGAGTCTGAAAGAAATTTCAGCTTGTCAGACTGAATGTTCTCTTTCTTTTGATATCTGCATGCTGAGACAGAGTTTACGAGAAGCTTTTATAGCAAATCCCAAAGTCAGAGTCACTGCAGAACACTTTAATTATTGAACAGGCAAGAGCTAATGTGAGAGGGAAATGCTCTGTGTTTCTCTGCTTGTTAATCTCCCCCGCCTCCCCTTCCTGCCCAAATCCCCTTGGTTAATCAGGTTATGTTTGCCCTATTTCTCTCAGGGAGCAAGCAAAATGCAGTCTTGCTAGAAACGGAGGAAGGGAAGGAGAAAAAGGGCATGCTGAAAGCAAGAGATGTTTGAGGATGCTCCAGAAATGAAAGCTTCACATTGGCAGGGTTCCCAAGATCGCAGCAGGATGCCTTTGGGCTGTGGGATGTCTCTGTGACCTGTCACGCTTGCTGACATGTATGATCTGACATCCCAGGTCATGTGCCAAAGGGTAGCGAAGGGAGCTTGCCTGTCTGTGCTCAACCTGGAGGCGCTGGTGGTCTCTGTGGCCAACAGCTCCCTCCCCAAACACCCACTCAGCAGCCTGCTTCAGCTAAGAGCCCCTGGGAGGGAGTCACTGATGTCCCTGGGGAACACACTCTGCCTGATGTTTGCCTGAAGTGTGGTGGTTAATTCTGGGGGCAGCAGCGCCTGTGTGCACGCACATACAGAGCTGTATGTGCTGCATGCTTTTATGCAGTCATAAAGCCTTTAATTTTTGCTGTACTCATCCTCTTGGACATGTGGCTGCAAGCCACAGAAAAATAGCACAGATGTACACTCCCAAAGTAAAACGCAGCGATGAGAAGCAGGGAGCCAGAGACAGTGCTGCTGACCTGGGTGCTGGTGAATGTTTCGTTTAAGGCTGGTGGTCCCGGAATTTATCTCCAAGTCTGCTGAGACTTGCGGGCTTCTTCATACGGTGCATGCCTTGGAAATGCTCTTATCTCCAGTTATAATGGACAATATCAGGCTGGGAGACTGAGGTCCAAAGCTCTTTTGTGACCAGTGCCTAAATCCAAAGCTTGCAGCTGAAACTATTCCTGAAATGTGAAAAATTGCTTGTTCTGAGGTCTGGGTCTGGGCAGGCTTAGGAGGATAGGGTAAGTCTTGATGGGAGAATTAAGTGCAGTGACTTGGGTGATTTTGGGAGTGTGGCAGATAATTCAGAAGGATGTAGATCTCCAGGTCCGCATCTGCATTCTGTGTTTTGGCATTGAATTGATCCGAAAGCTTAAAACCAGACCTTTCTAGACCAAATCACAAAGCTTCAGAGAGTTTATGTGTAACCCTGCTTCTCTAACACTCTGATGCTGGCTCATGATCAATTGAATGTCAGCCTATGCTTGTGTTTCAGTTTTGCCAGGAAGTGCCAAGCCACACAAGCATTGCCTAATTCAGTCTTGGCATGCTGGTTTCTTTGCTTGGATCATGGTGCATTGTTCCTTTGAGACACGTGTATTAGAAGAGATTTCTAGCACCGCTTTTTGTTAACAGCATGGATCAGAAACATGTAGCTCAAAGCCAGGTGGATGCTAAGACATCCTTCCAAAAGCATAAGCGTTGGCAAATGCAGACCTGAGCTAGTAAACCCTGGAGCTGAGACATGATTGTACACGTTCCCCAGCACAGAGCAGAGCTAACCGAATGGCCAGAGACTCTTGTTCCCGCAAGAATGAAGACAGGCAGGAAATGAACCACCAGAAACCGTTCCTTGGCAGGAGAGCACTGTGGAAAAAGCAAGGTGTAGCAAGCCCCGAGCCGTTGCAGAGCCAGGCTTTGCAGGTGCCTACAAGCCACGTGGGGATCCTAGATGCCTTGTTCCCACTGCGCAGCGCTTGCTGGCATGTGTTATGGTGCGTGTCCAGAACTTGCCAATGCCCCAGCGTAGTGTGCTGCCATGGCCTGGTTGCTTGTCCCTGTAAGGCGATGGCCAACGCTGTATGTTAGGGTGGCTTTGCCGTGCTTGGGCCTCCTCTGTGCAATCCTCCTTTGCAGCAGTGAGGAGCAGGAAGACTGAGTTGCCTCACAGAGCTGCTGTTTGGTTTAGCCGCAGTAGGCGGGAAGGGATGGTCACAGCATCCCCTGCCCCACAAGAGCGACAGTTGGGGGGTGTGTGTGAGGAAGCGAGCGGAGAGAGCTGAGCTGCGCCATGAGTGGCTTCAGTTCAAATCCGTACTAGGTAGGAGTATGCCTTGCCAGCCTGCGCGTGGGAGTGCTGTCGGAGCAGATGCTTAGCAGCCCTGTTGCTGCAGGCTTAGCCGGCTCGTGGGGAGCTGCCAGTTTTGCACAGGGAGGAGGGCATCCTGCCTTTTGGAGGAGGAGAACGGTGCGCAGGATGTGGCAGCCCGGAGGCTCACCCAGACACAGAGAAGCCTGTGCGTGACTTGAAGGCTGAGCAACAGCATGATCCAAAGAGGAGATCTCATAAATTGTTTGCAGGTTAACAGGAGGCTTTTCCTATGCCTCTCTGATACCGCCAGTTTAAAAGCTCTCGGTTGCACAAATATATACATAAATCTCCTCTTCTCCCCAACCTCCCCCAAACTAGACATCAGCTCCCAGAGTTATGTGACTGGCTTAAAAATTCTGAATTTACCATCTGGTGTACTTCTAATTGTCTTTCTGTCTTCCAAAACCTTAATTCCTGTTTTCAAGCTTCTTTTTTTATAAGCCAGGAACTTTGCTTGCTTGCTTGCTTGCTTGTTTAATGAAGTTCCAGGCCTCCAGAAAGTGGAGCTTTAAGGAAAGCTGCAGCGGTCGGTCAGATCTAGTAGCACTGAAAGGAAGCTGAGAGGCAAAAACCTTACCTGAGAAGGTGGGCCAGGAGGCAAGCCTGAATCAGCGGCTCCGTTGTTTGACTTTTGCTGTAGCTGGTGGGTACGGCTGCATGTTACAAATACACGGCTCATGGTGTGCACAGTGATAAAATCACAAGGTAATTACTGGACCAGTGAGAGAGGCGTGCAAGCAGTATAGGCTGTTAAATAATTAAAAAAACCCAACACTAAAATTTGAAGTTCAGAACTCTTATCCTATGATCTGGTTTTAGATGAGAAAGAAATAGGAGGTTTAGAGATGAAGAATCTTGAGAATATCTACCTCAGTTTTAATTGCTGATCATGATTTTGATAGGACCAGTGGCTATACTGACTTCTGTTCCCAAACAGTTAAGGTTTTAACCATTTAAGACACTAGGCATCTAATGCATTAAAGGTCTGATTCTGCAGAAAGTACTGGTACAAAACACCCATTAAAGTCAGGGCACAAAAAAATAATCTTTATAAACATTGATATGACAGCATGGGATGAATTTGTCCCACAGGGTTCTGCACAAGATTCATAGGGCTGGAGCACATTGACTAGTTGAAATAGGATAATTCTAATCTAAAATCTCTCATCCTTTCCTATGCTGAACAGGAGACATGGAATTTGGGGAGTGAGGAATAAAATGGTACATATTAATGTCTTAGCTCTTATGTGCAGTTTAAGTTTCAGGTTCTTGGAAGTTGGATACTTCATGTCTGGACAGCCAGTACTTCCTCTAAATACAGCCTTTTTAAGCTGTTACACAGTGTTTCTTTTAAGTTTATTATCCTCAGAATGACTTAATCTGCCTGGAAGCGTTGATCAGGTCAATAAACTGTTTATTTCATATGGAATCTTTAATGTAAGTGTGTGATAAAGTTGGTAGATGCTTAATATTGGCTGATACATTAAATAGTTTGTTGCATTTCTAGTACTTAGGATGCAAGTGGCTTGCTTGTGATAAAGCAGCTTTGAGAAAGTATTTATGTGCCAAGTGGAGACAAATTGCGTGTCATATGATTGGTATCCTTTTGAGGATATAGCACTCTCTAGTTTCTCTGAAATAAGCATAATTGTTGCTATCTCCTTTGATAAAGAGATTTGAAAAAGAAAACTTGTTTTCCAGAAAGTATTCATGACCTGCCCAAGTTGCCTGAAAATGCCTGTAATCGCAGCCTTGTAACTGGACTGAGGGTGTCATTAAAGGCCTACTGTAAAAATGGTTGCGCAAGGCCTTTAATAGGGAAATTAGTTTGAACTTTGTGCTGATGCCATTTCCTGATTCTATGTAACTTGCTATTATTACATGCAGATAAATAAAGGGGAGGAAAAAACAACATAACCAAAAGTAAGGTCAACCATTGGACTCTGGACTGCTTGACGTTGTAGCTGCAAACATGCAAAAAATATTTCAGGGTTAAAAGAGATTTGCCTTAGCAATTCTTCTATGAACTGTATACACCTAATGACCCTGAGGGCTATTCTGGGAGATGCTCAGAAAAGTCATCTTCCATGTAGCAGTGGTGCTACGGCTCCTTCCATAGTCAACCAAGAGAAGTTGTTCCATGGGCTCATCCTCTGGAAGAGCTGAAACTGATGTCTCTTCTCCTTGGATGGGTTTTCAACTATTGTGGGTTTGGAGACCCTTAGATGCGTGTGTGGATCTTTGCACTGCGAACAGAAGATAAGCTTGCTTTACCTGAGACTTCTTGCACATCTCTTCCAATTAACCTGTGGATCTTCAGGGGTCACAGACACAACTCCTCTGCAGCTCTGGTTTTATATTCTATGAGAGTGAGAAGGAGCCCAGCTTCGACAAGCTGAAGTTAGCCTTTGTCAGTATCATTCCTATGTCTCATTTCATCCACTCCATCTGCTATTGGGTATCCTTAGGTATGACATTGGAAGTCAGCAACAATTACAAAAAAAAATAATTAGCCAAGCCCTCTGGGACATCTTGCCGAAAAACAAACCTCTGTCAGTGATGTAGATCCTGGGAAATTCTGAATTATTTAGCAAATAATGCAGAAAACTTGTGTTTGGGAGAATGCCGAAGGCTGTCTTTGACCACTGGTACTGCTCTTTTGATTACATAAATGTTCTTAACAGTTGATGGTAATCTTAGGAAATGACACATCCAAAATGTTGTCCCTCTTTGAATTTTTTTTTTTTTCCCCTCATGCTGCTGTTTGTCTCTTTGAATTTTTTTTTTTTTTTCCCCTCATGCTGCTGTTTGGCAGGTGCAGATTCCAGAACAGCTGTACAGGTTGGGTTTGCGGCTGGCATGGTTTGAGCCCTGTGCTACTTAGTTAGGCTCTTGCCAAGCAAAGTCAGTAGGAGGGATGGCCCCAGGGCTGGGTTTTTAAAGAACCAGTAAGTATTTTAAGCCTGCTGCATCCAATGGGAGTTAGATGCACAAATACTTGGTTATAAACCGTATCAGGTGGGGGAGCCGCATGCAGAGCTTGCGGCTCTAGCTCACAGCACTGCTGTCTGGACGTGCCATATGGCTCCGTTAGTGAGCTGAAGATGAGTAATATGAAATATTTGTTCAGTTTATTAATGTGAGTTACTGCAGCTAGTCCAATGCTTCCTTGGTGCTGCTGTAGAAACAAATTCAGGCAGGAGCTTGCCCCGTTGCTGCTGGGAAGAGAAAGCAGAAGTGGGACTGAGCAGTGAAGCCTCGGATTGTGGAGCCTGGCTTTTGTTTTGAGCTCATCCTTTAAATGAATTGAAGACAATTCTTGGTCTGGCAGTAGTGCTTGGCATTGAGATTTGCACAGGACTGTGACCAGCTGTGTCTGCATTAACAAGCTGTGTGCAATAAATGGGGTCAGATATTGAGCGAACAGCTGATGCTAAGGACCTGACATCCACTTCGTATGTGTGCTGGAGGTTTTACTTTATGGCTAACTCTAGTCCAGTGGAGGGACATCCATTAGTGATTGGAGTTCATCTCTGGTTTAGTTTCAGACCTGGGAAATCTGTTTGCATGCTCTGAGACTGCCTCATCATCTGAACCAAAGCTCAGTAACCAAGAACACTTGGGATGTTTTGCTTTAAGATTTTGTTTGTGATGTGAATAAAATGCTAATATAGCTTCACCTGGTACCGAGGAGCTCCGAGCTGTGTTGTGTAATGCAGCAATGTGTGCTTTAGGGGTGTCTAATTATAGCATCAGACACTGATTTCAGATAGCTTGATATTTATTATTTAAAAGGAGAGGATGTTTGGGGGAGAGTAATAATGAAATCATGTAACTTGAGCTGAAGCAGTAGTGAGAGTGCAGAAGAAGCAAAGCTGCCTTACTAGCAGACTGTCTCTTGAGCCCGTTGCACTGATGTGGCAGCGTTTCTTGCCGGTGCCGAGAGATCACCGGCTGCGCAAGAAGCGGAGCGATGTTGCATAAAGGGAAGAGACAACTGTGAGTCAGGGCTGGAGGGGAGAGGTGTTCTTGCAGGGGCAGAGCACAAAATGTCAACATTTGAATGTAGTTTCTGGGCATGGCTGTGTTGTGTCCTGTAGGATTAAATAGGAGTCTGACTAGGACTGAAACAAAGCTGATTGCTGCTTCTGCTTGTTCTTGTGAGCTTTTTCCCCTCATTTCTGTGAGTTTTCCTGTGGTGGGAAAAGCATTGGGTACTTCTACTTAGACATGAAGCATGATGCTCCCCCCATCCCGTCAGCCCCAGCTTAACCATGGATTGAACAAAGTTGATGGGAGCTCAAGCAGCTGTATTGTAACATGCAGCTCCTGCTGATGCTGCTTCTAGCGGAAGATTCCATGGTCACAGTCAGGCTTACTGCTCTGGAGACTGCCACATCTGATGCTTCGGTGGATGAAGATTTCTCTGAGCAACAGGACAAGTTAGAGCCATCACACCTGCTGGCAGCGACCTGGTTCTGGCTGCCTGATGCCAGCTGCAGCCTGTGTCTTGAGGAGAGCACCAAGCCTCCAACGCTGCCCTTGCCAGAGCCAAATCCAAACCAAGAACAGGCTGCAAAAGGCGCTGTTATGTGCCGCGGTGTCTCGCTGCCCACGCACGCCGCAGGTCCCCCGGGAGCGGGGCTGCGTACGTGAGTGCCTGCGCAGCAGAGCTCCGGCCGCAGCCTGCGGAGATGCAGGCAGGGGAGTGCATGCCGGGTCAGCGCCGCTCAGTCTTCCTGCTTGCGTGCCTGCCTCCCTAGGAATGGCTATTGCTGAATGTAGGACAGTGCTTCATAAGCCTGTGTCATTCTTTGCTCGGGTACAGCAAACAGCTGCAGGGCGGAGGGGCCTGGTTTTGCACTTGGGTGGCATGATGTGTTGAACTTCCCCAGAAGCAGCTCTGTGCAGTGAGAGGGTTTTTTTCTGGCTGGTCTCAAAGTGTAGTCAAACAGTTACTGACCCCCACGGAGACTGGACTCTGCCTTTAAGACACCTCTGCTTCCATCCCAGGCAGCAGAGAAATGAGCTGTCTCTCCTGTGACTCCTCCCAGGCTTTGCACATCGAGGCAAAGAGCCCAATGGCAATGCTTTGTCCCAGCTCTCATCCAGCTTGGGCATGACAGGGAGCTCTCAGGGAGGGGTCCTGTGCAAGGCTGTGGGAAAGTGGCCTCAGAAACCAGGCTACACACACTTAACGGGGGTGGGGATAAGAGATCAAGGCCAGGCTCTGCCAACCATGCTGCCAAGGCTCATCCAGCCTCATGGTTCCCCCCAGAGCTGGTAGCCTTGAGGCCATGTTCCCATCTCAGTCCCACAAAAGGCAACTGCTTCTGCAGGAGGGCTGGAGGAGCAGAGAGGCAACAGAGCAGCTGTTTCCCTTTGCTGTTAGAGCAGAGTAAGAACTAGACATCACTGCCTACATGACTGTCACAGAACTTATCCAAGCAGGGGCTGGGAATTGCCAGCACCAGTGAATTTGGAGCTGGTAAGGGACTGGACACTTTTTTTGGGTGTTTATTTTCTGCCCCACACATGCTTTGGTATGAAGAGAGCTTGGCAGCGAGTCAGCCTGTCAGTGGTGTGGCTTGGTGTGTCTGGGGAGTGAGGTTCAAACCTGCTGTCGATGGACTCTTGCCTCATGAGAGAGAAATCGGCACCAAGCAAACTGCTGGCAACCTCCGCTTTCAGGCGGGAAGTGCCTTGGGCTGGCTGTGACCTGGGATCATCCCCCTTTCTAGAACTAAAGGGGGATTGTCTGCCTTCTGTGATGTAAGGTCTAGAAATTGTGACTAATAAGTTTGAATGACGCACAGTGCTTGGTGGGTGGGAGTATGATGAAGAGGAGGAATTCCCCCTTCCCGCTTCCATCCCCTGGGAAAAATGGATCTTAAATCCCTGGATAGAGATCCCCATTACTTAAGCTGAATAGGGCCTCATTTAAAGATTGGATCACAGCTCTGACAGCTGGTTCTTGTTCTGGTTTATCATGCTAGTGTGTTGGTGTTTATTCAGTCTAAAGTAGTGGTTGTCACCTGAGAATGGTTATCACAAAATCTAGTAGTAACTCCTGTGTTCATCTTTGGACTGTTGTATATGTTTGCTTTTGTTAAGATAAGTTGAGGAGCTGTGCCCAAGGGAGTGGCAAGCCATGAAGACAGACTTTAATTTCTGCATCACCCAATCACCCCAATCCCATGGGGATCTAGGATCCCTATTCAAGACTGAGGTCCCTAAAGAAGCACTCTGCTGTTTGCTGTCAAACAGCACAAGCCAGTTTGGGAGCTAGTGACACAATTTGGCATAGGGAAGGTGGCATTTCGGTGAATTGGAGTCAGCCAGAGGGCTGGAGAAGAGAATATCTGATCTCTCCTGAGTTTTCGGTATCTCCCAGTGTGCTTTTGACGAATGCAAATTCTAACTTATGGCAGGACCCTTACTTGAACTGCATTTGGAGTCCAACTGTGCTCTTTCTTTCCTGTCTCTTTTTTTGAGGGACTGCTCCCTTCCCCCATAACCGCCCCTCTGCTGTCCACAGCTGTCTGTGCAGAACAGTGCCATGCTCAGTCACTCAGCATGTACAACCTAGAGATGCCCTTTTCTTCTTAGCTAGAAATGGTGCTAGTGAGACAGACAAGCTTTGGGAGTCTGAGTGAGCTCATTCCTTACAAGGAGTCTTTTTCAGACACTGTTTTAGTTTGGTAGTTGGCCTTTGCTGTGACTTCTTAAATTCCTAACGAGATCTCTGTCATTTTAATACCACCACTTTCAACCAGTCAGCTGGCTCCTTGTATTCCAGTTACAATACTTGGTGTGTTTGGTACTATGCTCACCTTAACAGCACCAACAACCACGCTCCTGAAATCCCTGTTGTTTGGAATCATGGCAGGGTGTGCACAAGCCAGGTTTTATGGAGCGATTTGGTTGCCTGAAGGGTTAGGAAGGCAGAAGCCTTTGAGGAATGTAGAAAGCCTTTGAGGGTGTAATTTCCTGAGCTCAGCAGGGCTGCAGGCAAAAGGAAGCATTCTGCTTTTGGTGACATAATGTCTCCCCACCCAGAGCAGGCTGAGAGCACCTAGGTGCCCGTGCCACGCTGCTGCAAAGCATTTTTCGTAGTGACATGCTTTGTGTGGCCTGTTGTTGCAGAACAGGATGCTTGGTGCTTAGCAGCTGGGATATCTGCTGTCTGGTTCTGGCTGTGCAGTTTTTGGCCCCAGCTGAGTGCACGCCCGACAAAGCCAACCAGCCTCATGCCTGCGTCCCTCCTTGTCCCTCGCTGCTGCTCTTTCACCTGATGATCAGCTTGTGGCCGGAATGGGAGGGGAGCGTCATGCCTGTGCAGGTAGCAGGCAGGGCAGCTGTGCCCGGGCTGAGGGTTGTCAGTTAGGCAGCACATGGCTTTATAACTCAGCACTTATTTCCTTAATGTACTATCTGCAGAAGCAAGGCAAAGGTAGAAATGGGGGAGTACAGGGAAGTGGCTGCTGTGGGGCTGTGGCATCTGAGTTGACAGTTCACATCATGGGACATGCCACATGTCAAATGAAGTTGTTACCAACGCTCTTTTGCCTGGATCAGCCCATCTGCTCTAGGTGGAGGGGCTGCAGGTTAGGTCAGGGAGGAAGCAAACACGCTGCTGTGATTCATGCGACGGGCTGGAAGTCCCACCTGTGGCCAAGACTCCTCGTGCAGTACCTAGAAAGAGGCAGCTCCTGCCCCAGGAAGTCTGGTCATCTCTGGCCAGTTCCCAAAGCGCTTGGGTCTTGTCTTTAACAGAAAGCTTACGCTTGGGTATGCTCAAATCCTTCCCCGTTTTTCTCTGCAACTTGCAACTGGGGTCGTGTTGAGGTGGTGCAGACTAATAGTTGTAGGGTGGAAAAGGGAGGCTAGGAGTGTTGCCAACAGCAGGACACCACTTTCCATTACGGTTTAGGGGGATGAAACTTACAGCTGTGGGCACACATAGATTGTGTTGGCAGCTGAGTTCGAGGGAGGTTATACAGAGGGGGTCTGGGATTCCCAGGCTACAAGGTGCTTGGGCACAATGTCAAAGTGTAGTGAAGACAGGGTTGTGCCAAAGAGGTGATGGGCAGTCATGTGGGTGACACAAAGGGCAGGAGCTTGCTCAAGGAGGGTGGTGCATGGAAGTGGGGGATGTCAGCAGTGCTTGAGGATGCTTCTGCTGGGTGCAGTTATTGTAATAAAGTGGTAGTTTGTTATGTACCCATGAATGAATTCTGGTTGGAAGGGGATGGAGTGGGGCTGTGTGGATGCTGATGCTCTAGAGAACCAAACTGTGTCCAGGTTTAGCTGGTGTTTAGGGGGGTGACTGCCTTTCAACGCTTCAGATTTAATGTGCAGTTTGTGAGGGCTGTGGGTGAGGTAATAACAAAGCAACCTTGTTGAAAGGGATCTTAGTAGGCAGGGAGAACAGGGTCTGTGTAAGTTCATGACATTTTTCTTCCTTGTGGATATACTGACATCTGAACTATTGGAGTAGTTTGGCTTTACCAGCATAAAGGGTGTGGGGACTTTTTTGGGCGGAGGAAGACCAGAGGACTGTCAGGTTTTGGAGGGGATGGGGATGTTCATTGTGTGGGGAAAAACAGCAGCCAAGGGCATGTGGGCTGGGAAAATGCCAGCAAAGAGCCCCAGCCTGGGCTGCATTCCTCAAGGCTTCTCTCACCTTGCTGTTGTGGCACTCTGCCACCCGGCTGCAATCCTGAAGCTGCCTGGAGGGCAGAGTAAAGGTGAACTGGCACAGCCTGGCCTGGCCTGGCCGAAAGCGGACCTGTGAAGGTACTGAGCTGCCTCGGCGAGGGAGGTGGGGCTGCCTGCTCAGCACCTGGAGGTGTTTGGCCTCTGGTCCTGGCCCTCCAGCAGGCAACTGTGTTTCTCTGGCCAAGCTGGTCCTCCAGTCTGATCAACTGCTCTGGCTGCACCTCGCATCTCTTGTCTCTTCCACGGCAGACAGCACAAAAGAGCCCCAATATGTTATCCTCTCTCTAGGATGTTATCGAGGAGAGCAGTGAATTCTCTTGCTCTCAGTGTTACAGACAAGGACTTGGGTATCTTTTGAGGAGATGACATGTTCAGAAGTAGCTGAGGGGAAGTGTAGTGTCCTGAAAAAGATCCAGGAGATTGGCTTAGGTAATTTAATGGTTCCCCAGGCTTTAAACTCAGGAGCACATCTGCCATTAGTTATCAGGGTTTATGGAGGATCGATGTTAGATGACCAGTGATGTCTGGTCACTATTCAAACTGAAGGTGCTGCATTCCATTTGCATCCAGCCCTTGCTGCAAGGTAAAGGAGAGCTTGGAAACGGGTTCAGAATATTGTGGCTCACACACCAAAACTGTGTTGCAATACAAAGGCTCCAAAGCCACACAACGTGCTGCCTGCAGATAGCCGGGGTGCTTGGCTAGGCCCTTCTCTTAAGAAAGGGAAGGGGAACAGGATGGATAATGGAAAACTCGATCTTATGCTTTCTTGTCGTCGCCTCCCCTGCTTACACAAGTCACTTTCTTGATAAAGCAGCTATTTGATAGGAATTTTGGCAAAGGTTAAGGTAAGCTTGATAGAGGTTGTAAGCATGTAGCTCCAGTATAAATAAGGGTAAATAGTTGTAGCTGTAAAAAAGCATCTTAAACACAGGGGTGGTAAGGAAAGTCACCTGTCTGGGAAAGCAGAGGGCCTTGGTCAGTGCTTTGTCACACTGGGAAGCTGAATATCATTTTCTAGAGACCTACTCTGTGAGCATGCAAGAAACTACTGGTAGGAATGGCTCCCGGGGAAAGATGTCACTTCCTGTCCTTGACTGAGGTAGAGGTTGTGTTGAGAGAAAAACAGCTAAGCATTTTTTGTGATGCATCTAAGTGTTTTCATCTGCTAAAATTGACAGCTACAAATAAGCTAAGCCAGACTTGTACTAACATCTGCTTTAGGTTAGCTTTTTTCCATTACTAGCAAAGCTTGGATCTGAGCGGCTGACAAAGCAGCCTGGGCCGCTCTTCTGAACCAACAGCTGCTGGACCAATATATGGAACAAGCAGAGTACTAATCCCTGGAGACTTAAGCTGGCTTTTCTGTGATCAGGAACAGAGGGACAGTAGCACTAGTAATGGTGTAGATTCCCTGTGTGGCAGAAAGTTCTCGATCCCTAAAAATGAAATAACTGGACAGTAACTGTATTGTAGCCCTTTTGCTACTGACCTCTTCTACCAGCATGAAGGGACAGCTGAGCTAGTGCTATATATAGTGCTCACAATTTAGACCTGAATGGAGCCTGTTTGGGATTTAATTGAACATCAGAAAACACAGCCTAAGCATTAGAGAAGACTTGACTTTAGAATTCAGTAGGGTTTATTCTACAAACCTTAGATCAATGCCAATGATACAAGTTTTATGAATTCTCATTAAAAATACAAGTCAGTATAAAGATTCCAATAGTAATATAATGCATGATGATTCAGTTTCAAAACTTAAGGAATGAATCTGGGTTTTGGACCATGCTACAGGAAAGGGAAACACCATGTAGAAGAAAGAATTAGTTTACCTCCCTTACTTTAGGAGGGGCCTGTGCCTTATTGCCACAATACCTGAAAAAGCAATATGAAGTGCATAGCAGCCTTGCCTGAACAGAGTCTAGGCAAAACTGTTGAATTTAGTATCATAGTCCTCTCTGCCCCCCCTTCTGTTAATTAAGGTACATTTTGATAGCCTGATACCACTATAATGATTTAAAGCTATTGCAACGCCATCCCCCATAATGATTATAAACAACAGTCCTTTGAACGGTAAAAATCTTGTGATGCACTGAACCTTTTCCACTGTGCTAACCATTTTGCCCAGTGTTTCCAGGAATGCTCAATACTGATTCAAATCAAATGTGAATTAGTTCCATATTCAAAACTCTCCTATGACTTTTTTTAATGAAGTCTCAGTGCAGTCTAATACTCAAATGCGTTGTTCATAGCTTCCAGCACAGTTAGAATATAGATCAGACATATTTTCTGAAACCTAGCCCTCTGATATGATGAAAGGTGTTACAGTTTTCACTACGCAGTTGAAATTTGGCCACAGAATTGCTAGATCAAATGCTCTGGAGTCGGGGAGAACAAAATTACCTTTTCCTTCTGGGAGCTGCCTGCACTTACAAGAGGATTAGGCTTAATAAAGCCATACCCTAAGCCTAAATTTTAGAGAAACAGTTTATTTTACCACAAGAGTTAACTCTTGACAAGATGTGCACCTCATTCCCCCAAATGCTGTACGTACATCTGTTTATTCCTAGTGACATTTTCACCCCGTCAAAAATAATGGGCATCTCTCTCGTTGAGCCCAGTCATTTCTTGTAGCAGAACCACATAAACATTCACAGAGCAGGTATCATGCATCTATCTGCAAAAGCGGACAGGGAAACTAGGCTTAACAATATGCATATGTTTCCAAACAGAATTTTGGTGCAGACAGTGACATTTAACTGAAACTGGGCTTTTACCAAAATATTAGCATAATACAAAAATCCAAAAACACTGGGTAAAAAGAAGCTGCTGACTTCCATGCATCAGTTAAAGAAAAAACCCTCTTGCATAAAAGGAGCAGCAGCAGCACAGAACAAGCACAGACTTGGCTATACAAGTACACCTTTTCTTCTGTAGGAATTTGTAAGAATTCTCCACCCAACATCATACTATCATGTTTTAGCATCATATCAATGGTGGCAAAATCTAGCATTAAGCCATCATGCAGGCTAATGAGAATTTCTTCTACCGTACTGAACGCTGCTGTGCTTGCTTTGAATACGTATTGTCACTCTAATTTGTCTTTGTAGTAAATGCATCTTGTAATCTTAACAGTCACATTTAGTCTGAAGTAAAAAAGTTCAGTAGCCCATACTGGGCTTTAGTACAGTCAAGATGACAACAAAATACAAGGATGTCATTAAACTGCATATATTATAGAAAACAGGTTTACTTTGCATTTAAGTCACATTTAATACAAGACAAGTTGGTCTGAAATGGTGAACTGATTCTATTTGGAACAAAGTATGGCACAGATTCCCAATATCTATGGACATTGTGTAAATAACACATTTTTCTCTTTGCGATGATTATCAATTCGCCAAAAATAGTGTAACAGTCAAAAGGGAAGAGTAAAGGAAAACCGATTTAGGAGAAGAAATAAAAAATGTCTAACAATTGAAAATAAATGACTTATTTTGTAAGAAACTTTATTTAACTTCATTTTTAAAAATGCATTCTCTCCTTAGAACAAATGCCACCTTAAAAAAAAAAAAATTGCAGTAGCACACACTTGCACTCAAAGGAAAACATGCAAAACTGATGGCCAAAAAAATTCTGCATAAAAATCCAAGACTTCAGGCAAAAGTTTTCCCCCCATGTGCCTTTAGGGACCTCAGACCATAGACAGCTTTCAGTGCAATGTCTCTTGCTTCCAATTGGTGGGGAAACATACGGTAGAAGCTTGTCTTCTGACAGCTATGCTCTCCCAGATGTTTGAAGCAAAAAACAGTCTCAGCAATATTTTAAAATATCATTGTTAAACTGTTGCAGAAAGTACAAACAGAATTCATAAAATGTCAGAATCCAGTGAAGAAAAACTTTTGAGTTCTACCCTGTGCCATACACTTTAAAAAAAAATTAGACAGAAAACCAGATTTTATTAATACACCCTCTTTAAATTTTTTATTTCTGAAAGCAGCTCTTTATGCAAATCAAAAGCAGTTCCTGAGTAACTGCAGTAAACAGTGTCTTTTAAATATTTTTTGCGCCTCAGCTCTTCTATTTTGGTTCTTCCTTGTTTTTCTCCCTAGTTTTCAAGTTTAATCTCAGTTCTTTTTCAAAAATGTGCAAGTTCAGTTAGCATCGCTTCCAGAAGTCCACAGCTTGCAGGTCTTCCTGCAACAACTATAAGATCTGCACATATGCTAGGTTGTACTCCTATACCTATTGCAGATTTTGCTCTCAAACCTGCACAACATGCATTTTCACGTCTTCTTCAGCATACGCCGGGACTGCCATGTATGGAACTTATTGTAGGCCGTCTGCAGCATCTCTTCTATATGACTTATCAACTGAAACATTAAGAGGGGAAAAAAAAATGTCCCAGCTGCTGGAAAACAGATGCCCTCCCCTCCCTTTGATCAGATACTGAGTTGGATTCTTCCTTTTATTCCCTAAGAGTAATCTTGCTAAAATCAACGAGGTATGCCAGATAGAGAGAAAGGACCTTGAGGCTCTATTGCAAAGTACCTGTAGAGGGAGCAGTTCAGAGAGCTACTAAGCTGAGAAGATCACAGGGAAGTGACACTTGATTGTGCTGTCTGTGCCAGCCAGTCTGTGACCACTTCAAGTCTGACATGGTGGGAGACAGTCTGGAAGTTGCTACAGTTCTACTTCGTGGTGGAAGTGAAAAATGGAACATGATTTCCCATTTTTGTTGTCTCACATGGGTAATTTCAAATTGTAGCTTTTGACAGTTTCTGGTGTTATTCAGTACGTTATACAAGGAGGAAAAACGTGCTTAACTGTGTACCCAATTTCCCTCTGCCCATTTCCTAGTTAAGAAAAAACTTAAAATGCCCTAGGATAAGAAGTCACAAAGCTACCATCCTCTGATAATTACGATTCAATTATGAATATGCACCCACGTAATTAAAAGAGTGTTTTCTCCTTACATTTGTGCTTAAATACTGTCTCCGAATCTTTTCTTGGAATGGGCAGAGCTTTGTAACCTGAAATCTTTCCAAGTTGCTCCTCATTTTCACAACCTGAGAAAGAGACAGAAACCAGTATTATAATCACTTGCATAGAAGTTTCATTTCCTTTAACAAATTGTTTTCCAACAAAACATCTTGTAACTTTCTGGGGGCTACTTTAAGTATTGAGGAAGGAAAGATGCTAAAATATCAGTCTCTAACAATTCTTGAGCACATATTTGAGGCAAGTGCAATATGACTGAAAGTGCACTGTGCCACAGCAATAATTTTTACTTTGTCAGTAAATACTATCGATAAATTATTCACAAAAACATCTTTTTTTTTGCTTCAAGCATGAAGCAAACCATGGATTTTCAGGCAATGTTTTGCAGCAGAAAATCCAACATATCTGAATGCAAATTTTCATCTTTTATCCATGTGAGGTCAAAAGAACGAACAGCAACAGAAAAATGGTTATGATAATGTACCTGGTCATAGATAGACATCTGTTCTTGAAGGCAACTTTGTTCTAAAAAGCAGTATATGTTTTGAAGCTATGACAGTGATTTTGCAATGCAAAGAAGAATAAGAAAAAATTTCTTGTAACTGTCACTGCAGAGGTGGTGTCTAAGAGTTGGGGGGAAAAAGGGGGGATTTATTTTGTGTGTTTTAAACTGGCAGTGAGGAATCTGCAGCTGGAATATAGCTGACCATTCTGTTTGAAACTAGTCTACAGCAACTGCTCCTGAAGGGTGCTAACAGGCATGCAGGGACAAGGATGATTTTAATCAAGAGCACCAGCAGAATTGCCAAAAAAATGAATGTTTTTCATTGTTTTGTGACCTTCAGTTCTAGGGATGAGTAAGTTCTGTACTGATTTAAAGCACCTGTATTAGTTCTGTACTTCAAGTTAATGACAGTCATTCTAAACCATGATCTGGCCACATCATAACCAGGGCCACACTAGGAAGCTCTGCCTTACCTTTTCTTCTAGGAATGGCGTGTTAACAGGAAAGCAGGACCAGAAGTGTCGCAGCAGTTCCCCTACTGCCACATACAAGTGTTTTAGTTCAGACTGAACATCGTTTGGCACCATCTCTGCAAGAGGAAAAAAGATTTTGTCACATCACTCAGAACTGTCATATGGAAAATGAGACTGTAAGGCTAATGAAGGAGTTCAGCAATATACATTTCTACTAGAATCACAGAAAGGTTGGCTGGGAGGGAATGCTGGGGTGCCTCACACCTGAGGTAGGACTATCAGCAGTATTAGATCAGGTCAGCTGCTATTTTTGGCTATATACTTGGAAGCTTGTATATTATACAGGGAGATCTATGCCAGGCAAAGAATGGACACCAAACTTCACGAGGATTAGAACATTTGTATTGTTCTAACAGTGTGGCAATACTGCTGCTGGGACCAGCACCTTGTTCTCTTTACAGCCCAGTGCCAAATACTGCAAGCTTTTCCCTTTTACACTGACAATGAGAATATGGTCACATCGAGGCAGGAACATGGAACTGTATCACATATACTCTTAAAGAAGAAAGGGCAACAGCGTTCAAGAACAGGGAAGGAACCACGATCAAACCAGAGACAAAAAGCCCAAGGAGTCATTGAGGATGACAGGAGCAAAGTGAACTGAACAGCGAATAGTGAACTCTACGATGAGGCTGTTTTAAAAAAAAAAAAAAGTGGCGGTCAAGCTTAAAGAAGTGGAGTGTAGCACCCAGTATGCCAACTGAGATGGGTAGGAAAGCCTCACTACTGCTTGCTGACTCTTTTACTTTTGGTACTATAAAGAACTCGTACTTGCTTTCTCAGCTGCCTGAATTAGTTTCTGCTGCTCTTCAGAGTAAATAACACAAGTTAAACTGGAAAACTGTTAGAAACCCTGCCTTGTGAGAATAGGGATTCATCTGCTGCGACACTAAAGAGAAAGGAACTCAAACTGGCAGGAATATGACAACAGGGAAAAGGGGTGGTTGAATGGAGATATGAGGAAGGGCTGTCTGTTTTCTCCTTGCAGACTACAAGAAAGTTGTCATTATTCACAGCAAGCTGTGGATCTTAAATGCAGGCTGCAAAAAACCTAGTTCCAGACAATTATCTAGGCTTCACCTCCTTAGAGCTCTCCCAGAGTATGCCTTTACTTTCTAAAATCCAGGAGAAAAATATCAGAAAAGAGAAACACTGAACAAGCAAAACCCATTATCTGTAAGAGGACCTAGTATCAAGCGCATCCTTCATCATGTACTCTGTAAAATTTTCTCTCATTCACTTGCCTCAGTGCTGGTGTGCAGTAGCACCCTCATGGTGTGGCTGGGTTGTTGCTTTTGTTTTGTTGCTGTAACCCAGTATTACTCCAGCTACATGTTTCCATAATTTTTCCATTAAAAAGTTTAAGTTTTTATCGCTGTAACATATTCTAAGAGGGAGATGAAACAGCAAGCCAGGTACTGCTGTGTAATGCAATAAGATACGATTAAAGTATTACACATCCTAAATCCTTACGGTTTATGGCTTGCTGTGTTCCACCCTGCATAAGCGCTCCTCCAGGTGACAGGACTGCAATAGTGCTAGTAGCATCACCACTTGAAAGAACCTGAAGGTAAGAGAGGGAACAAATATTTCAGATCACTTTTTCCAATGAAATCTTTTTAAAATCAGTTGTATTTGAACTCCAGTGGCAAAGATGCAGTTGAGCAGATACAATGGAAGTTCTGCTTAAAAGTCTGCTCTTCTCCAGAACTAGACATACTGCGTTTTAGTGCTATAGCTCATGTTTTCAGTGAAAGATCTCCAGTTATTTACAGACAAACCAACCAACCTTTTCTTTACCTACTACATGAACTGCCTATGCAGCTACTCTGAAGTGAGACAGAGAAGTACTATACAGAAATGTGACACACACACATTGTGGCTGCTTTACTTAGGGCCTAATCTAGGTTTACTAACAGAGGAAGTTCAGATACTGGCTGGGGAGGTTGGCTACATGGCTATGCTGCCCTCCAGTTGCCATAACAGAGCTGCTGTGCAGCCCCCAGTGAAAGCTACATCCCACCCAAGTGCATTTAGGAGCAAAAGACTTGATTAGTTATAAACTTGCTTTCTGTGACCTCCTAAGACCATTACATCCTAAATTTCAGGAGGTGGGATCAGTAATATTGGCCTGTGCTTCATGTTGCATGACTGTCCTCCTCTGCTACTTTATAACTTTACCATTTCCTCAAAGCAACGTGGTAACAATAGAATATAACTCTGAGTATCCGCAATGACTCAGTTTCCTATTGTTTCAATTTTAAACACGGAAGCTCAAAAGGTATCGCTTAAAGTTGTAGAATAAATTGAATAACACAAAAACTATTGGAGGTAACTACGTTTACCCTGAAAAATTAAAATTCCAGTAGACATGAGACACAAAATTATATAGAAAGCAAGATGCTAACATCAAGGGCTGCTTTTCTTTTTTTTTTTTAGTATTATTCCATACCTGAGTTAGTTTGGGTACATATGCTTCCATTTCTTGCCTAATACTATGAAAAGAATTAATTATATCCTGACTGGTTGCATATTGCTGTGATTGAATTGGAGTTGGACCATGATAATACCTGTGAAGTAAGAAAAGGAAAGAGAAAAGTGTATTAGTAGGAGTGTTGGTAAAACAGAGGCCAAACTCAGTGGACAGTTCTTCAAATGTTTCCAATTTTAGATGCTACTATCTAAATCTTATTTATTGACAAACTAAAATACATTGTCACATGGGAAGAGGTTGGGTTTGGGATGGTATGGCAGTAAAATAAGAGAAGAGCTTCTACTGTTGAATCTGCAAGCATAATTTTGATATCAAAAAGCTATCTGTGCCACCTAGCTCTGGTAATATCATTACAATGGAGGAATTCACAGCACTTTTGATTGAAACTAAGCTAAATGAAGTTAGGTGCACACTGGGAACTGTTCTCTTCCTGTAGTATCACTTATTTTCTGAAGCTACATCTACGGTTCTCAAACTCAAAAGTCTAGAAAACAGGACTGTTAGTTTGGACTGCTGACTGGTCTAGTGTTTTTCTATCTCGATTGCACTCTTTTTGCCTGGGAGTGGATCTTCCTTGGAATCGTATGTATTTTCACATGTAATACATACATTTTTCTGCTTTAAGCTGCAACAAAGTGCTGAACTGTGAATACAGGTCTTTCACAGAAATCACATGTCAAAGCCCTTAACTTTCTGAAAAGCAAGATGAAAACAAAATACAAATTTAAATGGGAATTACTTGGAAGCTGGTTTATACAGGAGTTTGCATTAGGTTTCTAAACTTAGCCTAAACACACACTTGAGCGTGGCACACTAGGAACTAAATCAGCTGATTCTGTGCAGGCTGTGCTGAGAGATCTGCTAGATTGAATATGCTGAAATAGCTGTGCATGTTTTATTAACTTACCTATCAGACTTCTTTAGGTTTAGTGCAATAGTTCTAATGCTATTATTCTTTGCTAAATCTTCATATTCAATGGACTCCTGCAGTTTCACCTAAAATAAGCCAAATAATTATACACATTACTAACGGGGACACAATTCAATGCATTTAGTGCTTTTTTTCCAGTTCACTGGGTTTGAGATGAAGGGTTACTAAAACCTTAAAGAAAATGAAAGTGTGGAATGGTTCTTGTCTACCCTTCAGAGGGAACGGTGCCTAATACCATTTAAAGCGTGCAGTTTGGAAGTCTTGGCACTACCACTTTTTCTGCAGATTCTGGCCAAAACTTGCAGTCCCTGCTACTTCCAAAAAGTGCTCTGCTATACATAGATGATTCTTTGTGCTCTCTACTTATGTCCATTTATCTCTAGATGAGCAGAAATAGTAATGATTTAATGGTTGGTGTACAAGACTGTAAGACTAAAACCGTAACAGTTACCCAAGCTATTTTATGACAGTAGAGCTAGAGCATTAGTAGTGAGAGGTAACAGCACAGTGATATCAGATTTGTACAATAAGAAAACTACTTTTGAAGTCTCCTACTCTCATTCCTCTTTTCATCACATTTGTTCTAGTCCTGATCTATAGTTTAGTCGCCAGTAAAAATTGCAGCTTTCAGGAAAGTCAAAGCTATTGACTACCTCCCCACTTAACAACACATGTATTCTACAGCCTTTTCTCACATGCAAAATGCAAGTTTTGAGTCCCCTAAGCATTTTCTATTTAGGCTGACAACTCTAGCAAGAGTATTCAATTCAGTTTTGTAGCAATTACAGTACTCTTCTCTACTTTGTAAGCTGCTATGGTTAGTTTAAAACAGGCTCTTGTCCTGTGTTTCAGTGTAAGAGGTGTCACTACACTTTCAATTTAATCTCGCTTCAGCTTCTGACTTTAAGATGAAGGCTGCCATGTGCTAGTTTAATCATCCCCTCTATAAACAATAGATTTGATAGGTTAATATTGGTGCTTGAAAACCAGTATCTCTCTCAGATGGATGTTTTCTAGAAGTTTTCAGGCATTTGGGGAAAAAAAAGGGGCGGGGGGAAACAGGACAAAAATAGAACTACATTGAATGGAAAGAAACAGATTTCTCAGTCCAATCAGAAGCATGTTTTTTTACTCTCATTGGGCACTACTGAAGAGATAAACAGAACAATACTTCAAGGTGTAATTTATTTGAGTTTACTAGCAGAGGTACAAAGCTTCTTGCAGGCTCTCAGGTTCTTATTCTATACACTTCTAAGCAAAGCTAAATAAGTATCACTTTAGATGCATCATAAAACAAGTAAGGAACCTTCAGCAATCTTTTGAGACAGAGCTTTCAGTTCCATTCAATTAGAACTACATCAGCTAACTTTATACCTTTTTCATTGGTGGTTGAAAGAAATCTGAATCCCTGGAGTTTCCATCCGTACTGCTGGTCTCACTGTAATGGTCATTTTGTGCTTCTCTTAAAATAGAGAAACAGCATTAAGAAGAATTCACCTCACAGGAAACTTAAGATAAAAGCTAGAGACAAAGTAAATACATCTGTTTCAAAAATTTTATATGCATGTTCACATACTGTATATCAACTTTTTTCCCCCTTATGTCTTAATTTCTAGAAGTTGATCTAGATAGGGTTATTCGAGGAGTTGGTTTCTATCTGTCTGTCAAGGGGGAAATTCAACAGCAGGGGAGGGTGCTTCTCCCTCTCTTCAGAAATAGTAGCGTGCCCACAATGCAAGTGGGACACAGCAAAAATCACAGCTAAATTAGAAACATCTTGCCAACACACTTATGCCAACCACGTATTGGCAAAGCTATGGGAGCCCTGAGACACTACTGGTTTAGAATTAGCACTGTTGTTTTGTCTCTTTCCGAATGGAGAAACAAACACAAATTACCCAGAAGAGGTTATTTAAGGTACATTTGTGCAAGACAGAAGAACATGAGGGAGCACGGCTACACAGAAAAAAATATTTAATTAAGATCTCTCACAGGTAAGGTCTGTAGGGTTTGGGCTTCGCATCAAACCCATTTTTTTTAAGATCCATAAAACCCCTCTTTTAGAAGTTTTGTTTGTGAAGTTTACTGTAAATATATGTAACCAGCTGATACATTTTTTTGGTCGGGGCAGGGTACTGCACTGGAGGAATCTTTCATTTGATCCACCCATGCCACACTGCTCTTGCTTCCTCATTTTCTTATGCCCATGCATCCCACTACAAGAAGCCCCAGTGGACCTGCTCCTGGAAGGCAGGCAATAGGAACTCCCTGTGCCAGACCTCACCTCCACACAGCAAACAGAATATTACTTCTGCAGCCTTCACCAGGGCTAGAGAACTAAGGCAGAAACATCCTTTCCTTTTTAATCTACTTTGTATGATAACAACCCAGCTAAAAATAACATTTGTCATCTCAGACAGCTCTGAAGAACTTTTATTATAGTAAAATGAAATCTAAAGGCATTTTCATTTCTAGAGCAAAATACTTCATTCATAAAAATTAAAAGGTTGGATGTGTAATTGAAGATGTATTTTCATTTTAGAAATTCCTTAAAATTTGTTACAAAAAAGCTTTTACACAACATTGAAACTTACTGTTTCCTGAGGCCAGCTGCAAGGACCATGGCACTATGATGATTAAAGCGTTTTATAATGGCAGCATTGCTACTTTCTCTAGCAGATTTTGAGGCGTTTGATGTAGAGGCCACAGAAGCAACACCATAGCCCTACAAAGAAAACAACATTAGCTACCTTCCTGCCCCAAAACCAGAAGGATGATTCTCTCTTTTACACTGAGTCAGGGAGCCTGCAGGCCACCTCCTCTGAAATTTACTGAATGACAGTGCATCACCATCTAAAGCAGTGTTTTCCTACCTCCCCACCCACCCCACAACTTTATGTACTTTGAAAAGTCCCTGTAGACTATTTTATTCTGCTAACACTTGGCAGTTTAGAGGTGTCTGAGAGAAGGAAAAATTAAACAGATAGTTTTACAAGACCATGACCTGTTATAAGTAAAAACAGAACTAGCTTAAGAAAAATTAAGGATCACCTGTATGAAACAGACAGACATTGATGACAACTAAAAGCTAGCAATTGTTTTACTGACCTCTTTTTAACATCTTGTGGGACACCAGCAGCCCACAGGCTAAATGACAGCTGTCAGGAGGATGTGATACCACTAGGAATTCAAAAAACCTCAAGCCTTAATGTTGGCAGTCTTCCCCAGTTACCAGGTGGCTGAAGGCAACTTGCTTTACTCCATGCTTGCAGTTAACCAGCCTCAAAAACAAACTAGGGCAGTTCGAATAGCACTTCAAACATACTTGTCCTAAATTCCTAGTCCAGTTTCAGACTGCTAGTTTTGTGCAACTCTTACAAAAAAACCCCCAAAACTTAGAAATGCAGCATCATTATTAATTACAACTCAAAAGTTTAAAAGTTAAATCCAGAAAAAGAAAAGTGCATCTTTAATTTATTTCACATTATGGTACACCATTTATAGCAACTGTTTTAAGTTGTACTTGGAGGCAGGTAGTAGTTCAAGCTAATCACATTTTTAGCAAAACACAGCATTTAAAGCTAAACAAAGAAAACCGTATAAAGCGTCCTTAAAGTTAAGCTGAATCAAACAAATAGCAACGTTCAAACCAAGAACAGATGCAAGCACTTTTGCCTGTTTTGTGCTACTCTTCTGTACATTGTCACAGCTTCTAAAAGGTAGGAAGAAACTAGAGAGTCTACTTTAGACAAAAAAGCCATCCAAGTGAAATAATAATTCTTTATAAAAGGGAAGTCCTGCTTTTGCACCCAGAACACTAAGGCAGACATACAGGTCCATGGGCAGAGTCTCCATTTCTTTACACACATACAACTGTATAAATGTTGACCACCCAACCACTGCACCAGCCTAGTAAGCTAGTAAGTGATGTGCTTTAGAATATTAGCAGTTGTAGTTATTTTAAGAGGAGAAAGACCCACTTTCTCCTTAAATGAAACTGAAGGGGGGTGTGGTGTGGTGTTTTTTTTTTTCCCCTTGCTAACTACTTACTTCATCTAATGTTTTATCTTCCAAAGCTGTTAAATCTATCAGAGGGTTTTTTACTCCTTGAGACACCATTGTTTTTAACCCTGTAGGAAACAAAAAAACCCACACATTAAAAACTGTCTCTAAACAAATAGAAATAATTGTGGGATTATTAGATTACATTGAACCTTTAAAAGGAGAAGGCAAAGGTTCTGCAGATGCCCAATTATCACTGTGACCAAAACTTTCAGCCCTTTTCAAAGTTCCATTTAAAATAAGCAATAAACTTGGAAAGTAATGGTAAAAGATCATCCTACTGGATAGCACAGTTTTTATAAACTTCTACACATCACTGAATACTGTTTGGTAAAAAAAAATATAAATTGAAGATGCAGTTATATTAGTTGTATTAGTAGAAACTGGGAAGCCTTAATTGTGTGTTTCTTCTAATTTTGGCACTGTTTTGCTGCCCTGTCTTTGGTAGTATGGTAATTTATATCTGGTGATAGCTTTTACTTGTGAAAGGTTGTGGTTTCCTAGTAGAATGCTTTCGTTAGTCAGAATACGTATTAAGGAATGGTGTTAAGTGATCTCAACTCTCCACATTTCTGTATCATCGCAAACCTACCTCAAAAGTTCAATAAGAACTTAAGTCAGATAATATTTTAAGATTTTGCATTAAAAAGGTTGACAGAACAGAGATGGCAACTCTGGAAAATCTTAAACAGGATCCATATTTATCTATCACTAAGAACTGATCTGTAACAAAAGCTACACCTGTTACAAATTGTGCACATACCACAAGATGAAGGCTTATGTAAACAAAGTTATTCCATAGTATGGCAGAGCATAATCAATCTAGCATGATGGCATATTATGGAATTTATCACAGATTTACTGTTGCATGAGTTCTAACAGAGTATTTCTAGCACTACCACTTTCCAAAGGCTAATTTGTTTCAAGAAATGCACTGGCTATCACACATGCTAAGAACAGCAAAACGATAGCTAACTTTCAATGACAATCTGTAGCTTTCACTTCACAGTTCCACTAACAAGATGCCCTGTAAAATAGACATAAAAAACCTTCTGACTTCAGCTTTGCTAGGTTTACTAGATATGCCTCTTGAGTGTTGTGCTCTATGATATAGCTAAGACTGTAGCAGCCTACTGCCAAAACAAAGTCAAAAAGCTTACCTTTCTCATCCAGTTTGGCACATTCTGCAAAGAGGTCTTTTGAGCCTGTATTGAGCCTGTCCCGATGGAAATAATGAGACTGAAAAAATCGTGTCCAGAATTCCCTCTCAGTCATGTTATGTGGAACGTTTTCTGCATATTTCATTTTTACTGTGAACCAAAAACATAATGATTACAAACTGTCCCACAAATCTTAGTATGGTATTTTATGGTAAAATTTCCTTGCTTGCTTCCTTGCTTTCTGTCTATTGCTGCCTTCATTCATGCCAATTAAATGTAAGGGAATGCAGTAGTTAAGCACGAGCAAACAGGTACTCTTTTACGCCCTGCAACGCTAGCTAATGCTTTGAAAAGAAATGCACGTAACAGTGGTCCAAATACTCTAATCTGAATTGCGTGCACACAAGAAGTTTGAATTGCCAGAGTTATAGTTATTCTCGGAATGGATCTAATATTTTTAACCTGGGGTCAAAATGAACCAGTGTCAGTGTTCAATATAGTGCAGGGGAACAATGGAAATCTGATTCTTCTCCTCTCAAAGATGATTTCATGAAAAATAACAATTAACTGAAATGCTGAGTAGGGAAGTATCATGGGAAGCAAATATGTACTCACAGTGTAAAAAAAAACCAAAGTAAATGCAACAAGTTAAAATGTTTTCAATTAATAAAATCAAGTTTTCCATTTCAAAAGTGTGTTTTAACACATGCTTCTTCCCGTCCCTCAAAACGGCACAGTAAATCATCCAGAAGACTGAAAATAGGGTCTTTTGTACTTCCAGGCTCAGACTAACATTCTAGTCTTCCTACGGTAAGATAGTAAAAACCAAATCTTAAATGCATATATTCATTATGTAAAGCACTATTCTTACCTGCAGGATATGTTCGAAATATGGATTCAATGATATCTGAAGTCAAATTATACCTCAGACCATTGCAGCCATCTGTTTGAGGCCGTACATCAGCCTAAGAAAAAGCATACAGGGAGGAAAAACAGTCATGTCTGAATGCCTTCTGTAACTGGAGAAGGAAAAAAATGTGGCATCTTGCATTCAAATTCTGCTGCAGATAAAATAAACTTCTTCCTCCAATAATCCATAGCATATTTGATCATAAATAGGTACTTTTAGAATGAGAAATGAAAGAGCATGCATTAATCACTTTATTATACTTGCCACTTACAGGATTATTCAACAAGTAGACTGTAAGCTTTAGAAGATGAAAAGCAAAGACCACTCCATCAGTCAAAAGAAGGTATGCTTAGTTTAATATATCCTTGTTTCAAAGTAAAAATAGGCATATTTACTTTATACGCCTAATCTTTTGTTGTTCATTCAACAATTTAAGCTAGTGAACAATCAGTGATGATATTGAGGTGACGAAAAAGGATATTTGGCTCTTACACCTTACTTATATGCTAAAGGCATCTCAGTATAATTGATAAATAACATTTAATTTAAAAAATGAGGGTAAGCTTTAGTCAGAACTTGCAAGTTATATCTCAGTGATCTCTTTAGGAAGCTCTTGAGTAAGCAAGCACTCAGTGCAATTCTCAGTAACAGGAAAAAGTACGACGCATATGCTGCCTTCTTTTCTTCCTTTTCCTGTACACATAAATTCTAGGTTTTGTACCACCTTCTTCCTAGAGAAACACTCATTCTGAGCAGAGACAGACAGTTATTTTATCTTGAACTAGGACACACAAGTATCTGAAGTTTTCTTCTTCCAAATGCAGAGTACACAAACACAACCAGTTATTTTAAGAAAGCTTCAGTTTTGAAGGTTTGGGTGGATTTTTTTTTTTTTTAAGTTAAGGTGTAAGATAACGGGAGACAGGAAATCAGAGCAATCAAGTTCATTTAGTAACTGATTCAGGTATTTCGGGGGGGGAACCCAAGTGTTTGTACAGCAGCTAAGTCATAAAACAACTCCCACCTCCTCTTTCCCTCCCAAACCCTGGATGTGTGCACAAAGAAGAGTCATAATCTGTGTGAATTTTGTTGCAGAAGTAGAAACATGTGTCTCTGGGAGGAATCTAAAGACTGTACCTAGATTACTTTTAGACTGCATTGAGATTACTGAAGCATAGTTTCTACAAATGGGTAACATAACAAAGTTGGGGAGAGAGAGAGATAAAATGAGCTTTCAAATATACAAATTGTTCTTCGAGTAGCTGAAAACATGTACTGGTTTACAAAAATTGGGGTGGGAATAAGACCTTTTATGTGGAAAGTGTTTGCAGCTTCATTTATGCATGTCAGTGCTGCAACAGATACTCTTTTTAACTTAATACACTGTAATCTAGTGACTGTAAGTTCACCATTATTCCTGTTTTATGGAAGGCAGAGCAGCAATACAAACATCTGCCTATTGTCAATTTAAAGTTCAAATTGAACTTCTTAAATTGACAAAATGTTGAGGTTGCAGATTTGCATTAAACCTTTACTTTTTTTTCTTTCTCCTTTACACTTGCAATAGTCTAACAAACATGCAAAGGGATGTTGAGGAACCAGGAAAGGAACGTTAATGTATATGGCAATCAAGTACATGAGCAGAACTCCCACTTTCCCAAAAATTTGTTTGCTCTAAAATCCTTTAAGTTAGAGGTTCAACATACCAGAAATGCTGCAGAGATGCCCACATCCTGCTTACTAGGTGCTGCAGAATTATCCCCTGCATTCAGGCTTAAACGGTTGGCCCAGAATTCTTCAGCACTGATTACTTGGCTCACAACAAGGTCTTTATAGAGCTGAAACAAAACAGGATCTTCTTGCAGCATTCTGGTAAAAGAATGTATTGAATAGAATTGAAATGCTGAAGAATAAATCACTAGGATTTCCATAACTAACATGAGTTCACAAAAGGAACAGAAACCAACTTTTCTTTCAAAATGCTGTGCATTTCTTAACAAGATTGTGTAACCAATCAACCTCAATAGCTGTATTTGTCTCAAAAGACTTAAAGGACTAAAAACGTGCTTAAGGAATGGCATTAAATGCTAGAAAACAGTAATGCCTAAGAAAAAGTTAATGTGGGATTAATGTCTTGTCCTAAAATATCTTGTGGTGCTCTTCTGTCTACACGTCCAGGACTAGAGTCTCCTGAACTGTAAAAGTAACAATGAATTTCCTTCAACTTCCATAGCAAAGGTCTCATGGGGTGAAAAAAAAAAAAATGTTTCACCACTATCCAATTCATGTTTAAGATCTTAAAATTGAGTAGTTACAGGTCTCTATTCTAGTCCAAGAGTACAAGTTACAAAATTTGTGTGGGATAAGATACCTTAAAACACACATTACTGAGTTGTTTGTTCATTTATGTTTCAGTTGGTGACAGTAGTATCTTCATCACTTAACTATCATGTGCAGTGCAAGAGCTACAGAAACATTCAGTGTCTCTACTTCCACAGGGAATAATGTTTACAAAAGTTATCATCTAAATACCAAGTATCACCCATACTATCCAAAATGCAAAAAATGTATGCAGCTGAAACTTCAGTCAATTCATATTTAAGCAGCTTTTCATACAGCTGTGTTCTCATACAGTAGAGTTTCAACCTAATTTGAAACCCGCGAAGCTATTTTCAAGGAAAATGTGCATGCATGTTCACAGTCAGCCAATAACCTCAACAACCTTCAGCATGTACCTCAGGGTCTTGATCATTTGCAAACAAACAAACAAATCTTATGAACACATAGGAATACATAGTATGTGGTCTAGGGAAGAACAGGAATAATAAACTGCCAGCTGGGATCACAGCTGAAAGTCTGTAGCTGCTCTAAGGATGAAGTAGGATGAGGTGGAAGTGAAAACCTCATGGCAGGACATCCTTATTATGTTTTAACTACCAAGGCTTTTCCAGCTTTTCTTCTTGGTACAAATATGGATCAGTGGCAATTCTTACACATGTGCCTGACGCCCACATATCAGTAAGTGGAGGAAGTGCCACAGCTACTCTGGATGTAGCATCCTTCCAGAACAGGGTGAAACTTTGTTGCTTCATCTGTTGCAAATTAAGCTAATGAAGCCCCATTACTAGACTTAGACTTCTAATCATCAAAAGAATAGACTCTGACTGAGTGTGTGCAGAGAGTTTGGCTTTTTTGTAACTAGAAAAGCTCTTAATGCCGCATGGCATATATACTGTAAGACTCCACTGAAGTGTATGAAGATTCAGAGCTAAGACTGACCATGTACCCAGTATTAATGCTGGCAGAAATAAGGCACATAGCATAAAGAAACTAGTGTGGTAATATGGTTATAGTACCAAAGCAGTCCGCACTACTGTAGATCCTAGTGGTCACTGCAGTACTGGAACCAGTTAATCCTGGATGTGTCAGAGCTCCACCAGAAGGGCCACAGCCCTTCTGCTGGGAAATCTCCCTGTAAAGATCTGATCTGCCCAGTGAGGCAATGCTCCTATGTTTTGAAAAATCTAGCTTTAGCTTATCTAAGTTCAAAGCTAGAACAGTCTTTGAAAAAGGAAGCTGGTTGATACAGCATTCACAGCAGATGCTAGAATGAAGTGACACTCATCTTCGTGAGATGCAAGAGAAGTGTGCTCTATGGCCATAAGGACTGGTTTAGCAAACATTTTAAAGGAACAGAAGTATATCTTACAAGGCCTTTTGGGAAAGGACTTAGGTCCTGAATGTCTTCTCAAAACACTTTTTAGAACAAACATCCTGTATGCTGCATAATAAACTACTGCATGTCAAGTGAGATGCATGAAAATACCTAGCGGTTTAGTAGAGTATATAAAATACTAGGCAAGAAGATTTGAAGGGGAAGAGGTTATACAGGGAGGGAAAAAAAAAAAAAGAGAAAAAAATCACAAATCAAAGAAGGTAAGAACTTCTGGAAAAGGAAACAAAATCTTTCAAACAGCTCTTCTAACTGATACATATATACTTAAGAAGACTAAAGAGACCGACTGCCAGTTGGGTGCTTTCATCTCATAGCCATAGATAACAAAGACTGGGTGGCAGCCGGGCTGGCTGCCTTTACACCTCAAGAACGTGTCACTGAGAACATAAGTATAGTCTCAACATGTTACAGTTATGTAAGTCTCAAGTAACTGCCTCTAAATTGAAAGTGGAGAGGTTTTTACTAAGGAAACATGCCGTATCACTAACGATGTTGCAATAACAACTGTTAGCAGAAATATGCTATAGTTAGGCAACACTTAAGAAAACCACAAAACCACCAAAAATTTTTATGCTCCTTTCCCTTTACCTGTTCTTCTCCTCAAGTTCTTTATTAGCTTTCCTTTTGAACTTGGGCAACAGTTGTTGAAGAAGATCCTTTACTGCATCTCGCTCCTTCACTGCTGTGCTTTCGTTGGAGAAGTGAAAGTTGGTTGTGTCCCCTGCATGCAATACTAGCTGAAGTTGAATTTTAGCTTTACCTTCTGGACTAATTTTCTGGCCTAGATTACAGAAAGAGTATTAATTAGCAACAGACAGTAAGCTTATACAAGAAACTCTTCCCTAGAGTATTTGCTTATAAGCAGTTATCCTTATCGTTCAATTAAATACCATTATCCTGTGTGTGAATTCCAGCCATGAAAGTGGAACAGACAGTCTTTCCCTCAAATTAGTCTGAACCCTGCACCTTGTTCTCTAAAACGCAAGAAACGAACACCTGTAGCCTATTGCTCCATGTCCTTCAGGTACAGCTCAGGAGCCCTGATTCATCTTTGCATTCCCCGCATCCTCCAGCAGAAAACTGCTGCAAATTAGATTGTCATCACTTGGACGTTTTAGCCTGGTACCAATCCAGGCTGCTGCTGAAAGGTGACAACCTCATTCCCCCTTTCCACTTCTTCCTGCTGCCTTTCTTGTACAAGTGTTCGCATTTGTGTAACAAGCCGAACCAAGGAACTGATCCACTGAAAAGTAACTCCTTTTTGTTTTTTTCAGCTGGACCAGTTCCCACAGAAGAAAAGTGGTAAGAAAGCAGATGCAGGGTGGGGTTAACAGCATGTCTGTTGACAGCAAAGGTATACTGGTTTCAAGTGGTGTGGCAAACACATTTAGCCATTAGTACTCCCAAAGTCAATCACCAATGCCTCCAAGGTGCTATTACACTCTCATGACTCATACGAAAAACCTAACTCCTGATTCCCGCTTCCTTTCTTGTAACCAGAAGGAGAGGAGGCTAGAACAACTACTGCGGACTGTTGTGCTATATTGACTTCAATGGCACTAACCTAACTTGGAGTCTTACTCCTTTCTCCAGTGCAAGTGGGAGACAGGAACCAGATGTCACCGCTAAATCATCACTTCTACTACAAATTTACAAATACCCACCCATTTTTATTTTAGAGAACAAAAAAGAGCATCTTTCATTTAAGTTAAAGACTTCAGTGCCTATACATGTAAATATTTAAAATATAAGCTGCTTAAGTAAATAGCTAAATTAAAACTTCACAAAGTTGATTATTACGAGCGAACAGAGCTTTTAAACTCCTTATCACATTCGTATTTAAGAAAACAGCTTATTAGTTCTGATTCATCACATGCACTTTTGATCATGCTGCAGTACTTGTATGTGACTTTAGACAGCAATAATCGCTAAACCTTCACCAAGTGACGCATGCAACTTTCTTTTTATTCCTTCTTTGGCATTACAGCACATGGAATATGAGCACTAATTGGAGCCAGAAAGGAAACATGCTATAGACATTTACTGTTCAGTTTTAGACTTGCAAGTACTCTGCTATTGCAACAGCAAACACTTATTCGGAGTGTTACCAGTTAGGCCAAACTACAGAAGCTAGCACCTCTGAAGCTATGGTCTATTGGATGAAAATAAAACAGCGAGGTTCATTTTGTATGAAAATTGAAACAGCTTTAGATGCATAGTTTAACAGATTGCATGCCAGATAGTTTCTGTGTTAGACCCTGAAAATCCTATACTGTTCCTCAACCCTCCTCCCACCCTTCCCTCCACAAGCATATGGCACAATTTTTTTTGTGTTCAATTTATTGCAGAAGTTTATAAAAAGTTAATAGTAAATGCAGTACAACTTAAACATCTGAAGACTACCGAAGTTCTGCAGTAGCATCCTTAATAAACTGATGATACTTCACCAGGATCCTGACCTCTGCTGCTACAAAGAATAACCCAGTCAAAGCTCCAGACCCTTGCAACCTTCCTAACTTATCTACTAGTGTTTTATGGCAAATAAGTTTTGGGTTGTATTTAAATGTTTATCAAAATACTGCTTAATGAGGCTGGAATAGGAAAAGCATTCACTTACATTTTATGTCTGCATACATATGGCTGACTGTGAACCGGTCTTTGCCTTCAGGTGCCCACGCTATCCTTTCAGCCATAAGGTAGAGAGCTCCATCCTGCTTCTTCTGACGTACCTTCTTTACAATCAATAACACTTCTTCAGATGACGTTGCCATTGTGGTTATAAGGAGCTATTAAAAACACACAGTTGCATTGATTAGTAGAGTTATTTTTGCTATAACTCTTTCACTACTCCCATCTATATCAAAGTATTATAACCTGCGTTTACTTGTTAATGCCTACATCATTTTTGAAACATTCTAGATAAACGTGCTCCCCTCTGTCAGTGCAATCAGCAAACTTACTTAATGAAAATACTGCTAGCTACCTAAATAATTCATCTAATTATATTGCTAATACTGCTTTTGCTCCAATAAAAGACCCACAAATCTTATATTTAAACTGATAACCAAAATTTCCTGGTTTAATGTTCCTTGACTGGTTTTTCAAGTTCAGAAGAATACTGAAGCTAAGCAATGACATAAATTCTAAATCTCCTCTGGCATTTGGCAGCAATTCCCTTCTTTAGTGTGAATGGCAGATGTGAAGTCATTTCTGAAAAGGGAAGGATAGAAGGTATGTGAAAAACCATGGATTTTCAGTTCTGTGTGCTAAAGATAAGGTAGCCCAGTTACACTCCTGTTCTTACTGTGGTGTTCTTTGCTCAAAGCTTGAACAATGTTTTGTACACTTGATTCCAGTTGGCCAGTTTCCTCTCCCTCTCCCCCAAAGTCCGAGGGACCAATGTTATACCTACTTCAACACAATGCTCATTGTCACCAGTCTCGCATCAACAAGCCTTTTGATACTTACTGTGTTCTTCTCCCCAGCAGTCACTATCAAGCCACCCTACAGCCTTAAATTTCTCAAAAGGTTAAGGACACTGTCAGTATGACTATGTTCTATTAACATACTGTCATATACCTATCAAAAAATTACATCTTTGGTATGTTTGCTGTAAATGTTTAGTCTGTTCAAGTGCTGTATTTTGTACATCATGAACTTTACTACTGATACATAGAATAGTATTTTCAAATGCTGATATGCATGTTTCATGTGCTTTAGAATACCTGTAATATTTGCTGGGACCCACATCAAACTTCAAACAGCAACCTGCATTGTCTGTTGTATTACTAGCAAGCATGACAAAATTATAATTCTAAGCATTTAAATTCACATACATTTTTTTTTCTTAAAAAATCAGCAAGATAGGATATTTCACTCTGACAATCTGAACAGCAGCATAGCATTCTCTTTAGCAAAAGTCTTACAAGCCCATCTCCAAAATGAGTTAAGTAAAATACTAAATGGAAAGACTTAATGACAAAAGGGCTCTGCGCTTATGCTTCGCTTCTTCATCGTTTCAGTCATCCAAAGCTTTGCCAAAGACTTCAGTGATGCTGAGCTGAATGTAGGGTTTCACATCAGCACCACTGCAGCAGTCACTGGAACATGCTGTGCCACATTCAGAGCAGCCCTGCTAATACTTCTCTCTCAAAGAAAACTGCATGGCATGATTTCAGGACCGTTTCCTAGCATAATCCATTACAGTCTCCCCAGCAGCATTATTCTCTTTCAGTGCTGTTCGCACTACCATTTTAGGTAGAGTTTTCTGTTGCAGGTCTGTAGTCTCTCATCAGTACCTTATCCTCACTAGAAAAAGGTAGCTGGCCACAGACTCTAATAGACTAGAAACCTCAACATATGCAAGACTAAGGATTTTGGCTTTTTTCTCCCTTTGTTACAGTCTTTTAAGGTCATTGTTATCCAATGCAGTAGAGACAAAGCCACAGAATGCAAAGGAATTAAACCTGTACTGAACAGAAAAAAAAACGGGAAGCACTTCCATAGTCGGGCTCAATTCTCATGCAAGTTGCTTTGCTTTTCTACCATGGTATTTCAGCCACCTACAACCAGTCTTTCAACTACAGAAGAAAAGGATCAGCAGCTAGCAACTTCTCCTTTGCAACCGCAGCGCTTCTAGCACAGTACCCTGCAGTGTGCAATCTGTGAACACACAATCATCCCGCAAGTGGCTCATTCTACCTTCTGGGAGGGTGAATGTGCTAGCTCACTGCTGTTCTTATTTATGTCATTGCTGTGCTTTCTTTTTCATGCAGTAATTTACAGTGGCAGTAGGATGATACAACTCAAAGCACAGTAAGCATTACCCAAAATGGAGAAAAACCCAAGCTGTCTTTTGAACAGTACATCAGAAAGAATAAAAAAATATTAATAATCAGGATTTAGGAAAGTTACTGTCTTTCATTAATGAAAACAAGATGGCTTCTTGTTACAAGTACAGGAAAAATTCTAAAATAGCGATCTTGCCTAGCTGCCACAAAAGCATGAGGATGGTCTCCTACTTACTGCAGAGGGGAAGGCTACGTCCTCGCTAAGCACACACGGTACACCAGTCCTTTTCTTTTTGGAGACTTAAGACTTACTATGCAGAAGGGTGAGAGCCATCAATGATCTATTCACGCCTGCCCAAATCTCGTAACCTCTATATTTAACAACTGAAGTTTCCAGGAGTCAGTACTGCAGATGATGACACTGCTACTCAAAGGGGCAAGAACTGCAACATGCGTATAGAGAAATTCTGTTATTTTACAGCTTTAAGTGATAATTTTAATCTGTTGCTAAAAGAAGCAGCATTAGAGTTCTTCAGCTGCAAATTTTGGAAGACAGACCTTTCTCTGGTTTAAGTATCTTCCTGAACAGGAAGGTCAGATAGTTTATTTTAAATTCTCCAGCAGTAGAGCTTTTGAAGTGATGGTTAATAGTTCTGAAAAGCACGTGGATCAATCAGTAGCCCTAACCCATGGGGAATGACTTGTCATCAAGCCTGTCTTGAGGATGTTAATTTCAGCTGCAGTTCACATCTGGCAAGGACTATTAGGAAGCTTCATCATTGGCATAACACAAAACAAAAGGTCCTGTTTGCTTACCCACCTATAACCCCCTCCCCTGCTTGCTCTGGGGGAGTGAACGCAGCTTCTGGAAATACCATCAAATTCCAACAGCTATCCTTCCTCTAACGCAGCCAGTCTTCCTAAGCACTTTTAGAAGGGGTACTTCTCTTCTCTGTTACTTACAACACCTGTTCTGAACGCTCTCCATTACCAGCATTTCACTCCAGTCTCTTCCCTTGTGGTTTTGGCAAGTTCGAGCAGAAATAAAGGAAACCTTTACACATTTTAATAATCCTGCCTGAGTCGAAACAGGCATGTGCTGGCAGGCGACCTCTGACAGATTTGATGCAGGCCTTGCTGCTAGGTTTCCACTCCCCGCAGGGAACAGCAGAACGTCGACGCTAATGGCCCAGGCCAAACCGCAGCGGCACGGGTATGCAGCCGGGCACCGGCGGTTCGGCCGCACGGCCCAGGGACCTCTGGGTGGGGCCGGGAGGGGCAGCAGCCGACCTGTCAGAGGAACGCAGCTCAGCAGAACGGGGAGGTGTGAGAAGTGCCATTTGCCTCGGACACCCGCGAGCATGGCAGCGAGCTGAAGGAATCCACAGTTCGTGCCCCCGAGCCCGCCCGAAGGGTCAGTCCCGCCTTCCTCCGCGACCCCCATCACCCGCGCTCTGCCTGCGGCGAAGCGGCCCCGAGGACATCCGCACGGGGTCTGTCCGATTGCTGGC
>NW_010520078.1:0-415 GCF_000687285.1 Phaethon lepturus
GCACTCTGCTGCCAAAGGGGTTGAGAAAAACACGTTAGCGATATCCATTGAGGCATACCACTGGGATGCCTTTGACTCCTGTTCATATTGAAGTTGTAGGATGTCCAGCATGGCAGCACTCAGTGGCAGCGTGACTTCATTCAGGCCACGACAGTGTACTGTTAGTCTCCACTCCCCATTAGACTTTTGCACTGGGACTGTTACAGGGTGAGTGAGTCTCGCTGATCACTCCTTGGCTCTCCAGTCAACAAAGCAGCTTATGGACGGGTATCTGGGAGTCTCGGTTGGCGCCAGTGCACTACTGTGGTAGTGATCAGCACCTGTTGTTCTTTGATCCTCAGCAACCCCACAATAGAAGGGTCCTCCCAGAGAACAGGCAAGGTAGACAGCTGTTTAATTTCTTCTGTCTCCAAGG
>NW_010520079.1:0-1787 GCF_000687285.1 Phaethon lepturus
GTGCCTCTGCAGCCACAGCTGCAGCCTCCGAGCCGCTCCAGCCCCAATTCCTGCCGATTTCAAACGAAAAATCCCGAATCTCAGCAGCTCCCGGGGCGTGGGCATCCCAAAGGGACAGAGAAGCGGCTGGGCGGGGGATAGCCGGGAGGGATTCCTAAGCGCCGAAATCCTGCCACGGGCTGGATTAAAATCTCTGTAAATCTCTGTAAAGAGAATATCCGCGTGTCCCCCGCAGAACTACGCGACTCCTCCTCCCCGCTCCGACCCCACGGGGCTGCGCATTTTATTTTATTCTTTTTTTTTTTTTTTTTAAAAGTACGAGGCCGTCTGCCAAGAAGAGCGTAAATAAGGAGGCGCCACACCCCGGTGTTACAAAACCTTGTATTAATCATCTCCCTTCACTTTCAATATAACGTTGATATGAAATATAGCCACGGTTCCTAGTTACATGGGAGGAAATGAGTAATAAATACATTGGAGCGAGTTGAAATCACGAGGGTGTTTCACTGGGAACAACATTTGAAAACTGTACACTTGCAAAGACCGGCATCTCCAAACATTAGTATTTCTTTATATCGGGAAGCTTTTACATGTAACAAACATGCTATTTCCATATATGACAAAAAAAAAATTAAAAAATATGCATTGCTCGGCAACATTAACTAGGCAAAAATAGTTCTTTGTGCACTAACTTTGTACAGAAAAACCAGGACTAAAGGCATGCATGTACAATAAAAGGCTGCCCGGGAACGGCATGCAACAGAAGAGAGTTCAAAGCTTTTTAAAGTAAGCTTACAATATGCATAAATACACAAGGGTTATATATATTAATAAGGGAGGAAGTATTCTGTTTAACATTATTAACATTCCTGTTTTTTGTGGTTTTTTTTTCTTCCTATTCCTCCCAGAGGAATACACATTCACCTTTAAGTAAAGATAAAGGAATACAAAAAATAAAACTCACTTTGCAAACTCTGATGACTCGTATAAAATCAACTTTAGTGTTATTGTCGCTGTGTGCAAATTATAGACGTCTGCAGGACCCACTTCCCATCAGGCACATTCAGAAAGCCAAACCTGGGGCACGGCCGCACCCCGACATGGAGAAAGGTGACAACAGAAAGAAGTTTCCCTAAGTGCTGACCAAACTCGAGCCTCGCCCCGTGCCGCTCGCGGGCGTAAATCACAGTTTCGGACTTTCCTGCTGGATGCTGGCCGGCCCTGACACCCCCCCAAGATTTTTATTTTTCACTGCGCTGAGCAAGCAAAGGCAAAGCCCAGCTCAAGTCCAGTCGAGCTCAGGGCTTGTCCCTGGGGAGGGGGAGGACACCTCGAAAGAAAAGGGTTGGTTGGTGTTTTTTTTTTTCGCTGGGTGTCGCAGCCGCGGGGAGCATCCGCCGGACCCAAGGACACTTGGGCGCTGAGCTGGGGACGGCTCAGGGGAACAGCACCAGGAGAGGGCAAGCAAAGGCAAAGCCCAGCTCAAGTCCAGTCGAGCTCAGGGCTTGTCCCTGGGGAGGGGGAGGACACCTCGAAAGAAAAGGGTTGGTTGGTGTTTTTTTTTTTCGCTGGGTGTCGCAGCCGCGGGGAGCATCCGCCGGACCCAAGGACACTTGGGCGCTGAGCTGGGGACGGCTCAGGGGAACAGCACCAGGAGAGGGTCCCCGGCGGGATCTGGGAGAGCGGGGAGGGGAGATGCCCACCCAGCGCCGAGGGCCCCCGCGGCGGCCGCATCTCCCTCGCCACGACGCGCGCGTGGTGCAAAACAGTTGCACGTGGGGTGAACG
>NW_010520080.1:0-15825 GCF_000687285.1 Phaethon lepturus
TGGGGGCCGCGGCCGTTAATGACCGGTCGCCGCGCGCCTGGCCGAACCCACTGCGCGTAAGCCGCCCGCGCACGGGGCTTGAAAAATCAAAGCTGAGCTGGTTTTACCTGGCCTCGCTGAGGTAGCCCATCCTCTCACCGCGCAGCTGCTCCTCTGGCCGGCTCCCCCCGCGCCTCCAGAAAAACAGCGCAGCTGGACGTGAGCTGAAGAGCCGCAGGCCTCGGGGGTGAGGGCCCGAGCAGCGGCCACCGGGACGGGCCAGAGCCAGGCCTGGACGCCGCGGGGCCCTTGGGCACTCCGCTGTGCCTGCCTGAGGGAGTTGGGTTTGGCTGTGAGCAGGGCCAGACAGGGATGTCTGTGCAGGATCTTCTTGCTTGGTTTGACCTGGGCTTCCTTCTTCCTGCATTACCTGAAGAAGTCGTCGTGTTGTTCTGTCATTTAAATTAAATAACTTGATAAGCACGTGAAAGACCCCTAGCATCATTATCCGCGAAGTTACAGAGCAGATCCCTTGGACTGTGTTAGCAGTTTGATATTCATCAAACAAGCCTAGCAGTTGTCAAACTGTTTTGAGTCCATGTTGCAGTTAACCTCTTAGATCAGCCATAGTCTGGTCCTTAGTAGTAGTAGTAGGTAAGAGCCATTTCAAGGATAAGCACAGAACCATGTGCAATTATCTTGCCTACTTTTCTAGTATTTATGGCAGGAGAAATAAACCACAAGTTCATTCTCTACGGTTGGATGTCCTGTCCATAAGTTACAGGTACTACAGGATAGCTAGGTATCTTTTTTCCTTGTGATGTCTAACATATGTAATTGCAGGTTTTATTAATTTTATTCTGCTAATAAATGCATGCATCATTCTTTGATCAGACATTACCCATTAGGTTCTCTGAGATAAAATATCAGCAGCTTTAAGTGAGCTCAACGGTCTTTCAGTGTCTAAACAAATCTGTAATGCTTCAAATATTTTAGAAAATCATTTGGCTATACTTCACAACTTTTGAATACTTTGGCTTTATATTGCTGGTGATGAAAGTAGAAGGTCAAAGCCTTCTGTATAAGGGAAAGACTTAAACTTTTCCTTCACCCCCAGTTTTTACTAGATAGTGTTCTATTCTAAAACTTAGTGTTCCATTCTAAAATGTAATATTGGAATTGTGAACATAAATAAATTTATAGTGGGCAAATGTTGTGTTCTGTTGTGATAACTGGCTTTTCCACCTCTTTTTTCAGGTGAAGTAGCAAGAAGATTAATTTTCTATCATTTGTATTGGAAGCAAATTCTCTTTGCTTTAGTAGTTCAGGGACAACAGGAAGATATGCAGTGCAATTTTTTTGACTGTGCTGGAGATACTTTTTACAGTATGAAAAAATTCTGAATTTCACAAAAGTAAATTAAATGGACCCATTGCCATGTGATGTTTCTAGAAACCCCTACAAGAATAAATAAGCAGATAGATAGAAAAGAGTAGTAGTCTTCTGTCTGCCTGAAAAGCAGGATTGGCTCTTTGTATTTTAAGGTTTAACTTCTGCTTTCCTTCTTCCATCATATTTCTGTGCCAGTTCTATGTTGAATAACTTGATATTCTCAATTTTATTTGTCTCTAGCCTCTTCGACTTGATATAAAACGGAAACTAACAGCTCGGTCTGACCGGGTGAAGAGCGTAGACTTGCATCCCACAGAGCCATGGATGTTGGCTAGCCTTTACAATGGCAGTGTCTGTGTTTGGAACCATGAAACACAGGTGATGATTTTGATTTTCCGTTGTTATGAAATCTGAATAACTGACAGATGTATAAATTCTGTTTTTCAGTACTAGATACACAAGAAGAATCTTAAATCACTGCCAGTAATTGACTGTACTCTCCCCCATCTTATTGCAAAAGTCACTATAATAATAGACAAGGAGTATTTTTAGCTGTCGCTTTAATGATGTTTCATTTCCTATAAATGTGTTTTTCAAGAATTATTTCCTTTGTAAATTCCTTGCAAACTAATGCCTTTCCTTCTTCAAGATTAGATGCCTCTTGTCTTGTAGCTGCCATCTGTATTTGTGAAGGGTGTAGGAACTGTTAGACCTCTACCTGTCTATCCAGTATAGTTGAAATTGGGCAGCAGCTCCAAAAATATTCGGAGGTGGGGTTGGGTTAAGAATGAAGGGAGAACATTAAGGTGGTGTTAAAGACCAGAACAGGCAAGTGTCTGCCTTCTGGGACAGGTATGTTCCTTTTAAAAAGTGTGTATGTGGTGTGGTAGGCAACATACTGGACACTGTTAAGAAAAGCTAAAGAGCTGATTTCAAAACAGATGCTGTCTCCAGTGCTATAAACTTATCATTTTTATATTTAGACGCTGGTGAAGACTTTTGAAGTGTGTGACCTGCCAGTGAGAGCTGCCAAATTCGTGGCAAGAAAGAACTGGGTTGTCACAGGAGCTGTAAGCTATTGTTGTCTTCTGATTTCCATATGCAGTAGTATTTCTCTAATTTATTTTCGTGCTTTGTACATCCTTTGTACATCACTTAATAACTTAATGATTTGGTATGAATTTTTAGAAGAGAAAGAATACTTCAGTACAGTTTCCCAAAAATTTTCTCCTTTAAGTAAGCTTAGAAACTTGAACTTTTCATTTCAAAGGAGAGCAACCTAATATGGTGGCTAATTCTGCATGTAGTGCAAGGTAAATCTAGATTCAACCTTTACTGTCAACTGGAATATGCTCAGCACCCAATTTTGACTAAATATTAGTAGTGCTAATGTAGCTAAGATGAAACTATTGACTATCCTAGGTAAGATAACATAGAAGTTACTTTCTACTCTTTTTCTTGGTTATCTTAATTTTTTTAAATTTTTTTACTTCTCTCTAGAAAAATACTCTGCTTTTATTCAGTGGGTCTACTTTGAGAGGAATAGTTCTATTCTAATCTTGGTAACATGTTTTTCTTGATGGAATGAATGTTTTTTGTCTAAACTGAGGCAATGCCTAATTTTTTTTTTGTCTCAAATTTTTTCTAGTCTTCTGCCCTATACACAGAGTAAAAAATTTCTTGTCATTTCATTGCCTTATGCCGCTATGACCCAGTTACTTCAAGTGCGCATAAGTTATCACTGTTTCTCAAGTATGACACTGCCTCTTTGGCAGCACAAGAGTTCAAACAGCTGTATGTGAAATGGATTAGTAACCGGTGAAAGTTAGTCTCCATTTTTATTTTTATCAACTTAATTTCAGCTGGATCAGTTTCTCGATCAGTGTGCATCTGTATTTGTCCTAGCTTTCCCAAGGGAGGCTGCAATGCAGTGACAAGACATGGCAAGGAAAGGGCAAGACAGCTGCTTTCAGCAACAGGGCCAAGTCTTAATGTCTATGAAGATGTGACATTAGTTATTGCTTATTCTGTGTGTTGCATATTCATTATGCTGATACGCTGGTCTTCGAAAGAACATCCTTGTCCTTTCCTGCCATTCTGAAGAGTGTTTTCTGTAAGTGTCGCTGCTTAAACACGCTTGTATGTGAAAGAGGAAAAGGCAGAGAGGAGAAGTAAACGCTTTAGATAAAACAAGTAGTGTAGAGTTTATCACTAAGTTTCATTTACTCTGATGGTCTTGTAAGTCACAGTCACTTCTGAAAGCTTTACCTGATGTCTTATTCCTTGTCAGCGGAAAAAAAATTTAAGGCTTGGGAGTACTGCTTTTAATAATACTGTATCTGAAATAAAAATACCTCCCCCAAAAAAGAACTTGTCAACTTTATTTTTTAGAATTGATACCACCTTTCGACTTGACTTAGAGCTGCAACTCCTTTCCTCCTGGCCCCACAGCATTAACATAATTATAAATTTTAAGTTGGAGAACCTTGCTTTTCATTTCATATAAAGCATTAATAATTTTAAAAGCATTTTTGCACTATTTTAAATACATCTTTTAAAAATGAAATTTAGTTGAATTTTTTTCTGTTTCATAAATGCCTTGGAATAGGATTGGGTAATTTATAGACTTCTCAATCAAAGTATAATTTGTATCATTAGTGATGTACAGAAACTACATTTTCTTAAATATTTTGTTGGTAGAGGCTCTTCAATGGTGGAATGTTTTTTTTTTTTTTTCTAGCTACCCTGCATTGAACATAAGGTGTGTTATACAGAGGGTCCTATTTTAATGGTGGCTTTTCTTCCCTTCATAGGATGACATGCAAATTAGAGTTTTTAATTACAACACCTTGGAAAGAGTTCATATGTTTGAAGCACACTCAGACTACATTCGTTGTATTGCTGTGCATCCCACACAGCCTTTCATACTGACAAGCAGCGGTAAGAGTTCTTTAGTATATTGTTACATCTATTAACCAGCTGGTTTTTTGGCTTCTGTTTCCTACCTAGTGAGGGATGCATGTTTTTTCCTTTTTCTGCTGAAACAGGAATCCTTGAGCAATTAGCCAACATGACAGTTGTCATTTCGTGTTACATCTTTGCCAGATGCATTCATGTTTTTTTAAATGGAATATCAACTGTACTTACAATTTAAAATATAATAGCTTATGTTCTTGTCAGAGAAGACTGAAGAACCTTGTTGTTCAATATTGGCCAGAGGAAAGGTTCATATATGTGCTAATTAGCTGTTACTTGAGTTTGCCACACTGAAGTTCTGATTTTTAAAAAAATGACATAATGGTTTGGAGTATGTTTTCAGCTGGCAGTCTGACTTGAAGCAACAAATAACTTCCACATTTTTTCTGAGTTCTCTGTTATTTGAGCTAATCTATCTTACTCAGAATTGGAAGATCCCAGTATCCTAACAGATTTTGTCCAAGAATGTCTACATCGTGCTACTCAGTCCTTTTCATTCCTGGAAACCTTACTAATGCAGTCAGAGTTCTGCAAGAATGCAGAGAGCCTTGTGAGGCAGAAGAACCATATACTTCTGTGTTTTGCTGTTGAAGCTAATACTTGAAATAAATGTACTAGGAAGCCACCTTGGCTGTCTCTGCTTCCTGTTCCATAGTGCTCATCAGAGTAGGTACTGCAGAAGAAAGCATGGCTCTAGTTACTTTAATATCTGTCTGGTATTTTAAGATTAATGATTCAGCACCTTAATTCAATTCTTATAATTCAATTCTTAATCTCCCTTTTTAAGACAGATGTGTTTCTTTCTCAGTTTTATCACCATTTTACTGGACAACCTTTTTGAGAAACTTGTACTCCCTGTGGTCCTTCTACAAGAAAGGACTGGGAATCTTACAGATTAAAATACATTGAGTATTAGCAGTGCCCCTTTCAAGGGGGAAGGGATGAGTGAACCTTTTTTTTGAAGTTCTAAGGATTATATAGTCTAAGAAGGTAGATAAGAGAATATATTAACTGAAGCTTGGTGGTTTTTTGTTTTGTTTTTTCAGATGACATGCTCATTAAACTCTGGGACTGGGATAAAAAATGGTCTTGTTCTCAAGTGTTTGAAGGACACACCCATTATGTCATGCAGATTGTCATAAACCCAAAAGACAATAATCAGTTTGCCAGTGCCTCTTTGGATAGGACAATCAAGGTAGAGAAACTGTATTTTGGGTTGGGTTGGTTGGTTTTTTTAGTCATGAAGTAATTATCAGAGTCACAAACCAATAATACTCTGTGGACAATATGTCCGAATTCTTAAAAGAAGGTGCAATAATAGAATTCTTACTGAACAAAGACCTGAACGTTGGTTGAGTTACTATGCACCTACTAAGTAATCCAGTAAACTGACAAGCTTACCTGTCACCTCTAATCATTGCAATGTGGTTCTCTAAACTTTTAAGTGCTGCATTTCCATTTGGATTACACAGAAATATTGGGGAGTGGTAATGGTTATACTGTCAATTAGTTTGGGAAAATTGAAACTACATCTCTCTCTCTAGTGGGTAAAGCCTTTAACTGTATGCATTAAAAAAAAAAAAGGCATTTCTCCCATTATTTTCCTGTTCTTGGCTGTCTGTCTATTTAATTGTTTCCAAAGATGTCTTCATGGTAGACCCTCATGAGTTTGATTTTTCTGTGAAACTGTTGCTGAATATCTGGGACCATAGATTTACAGCCATTGGAGCAGACACCTACATTCCCTATACATTATCAGTGTATTGGCTGTAAAAACCCGGTTTTGATCTCATACATCCTCAGATGTTGATATAAGGTGCATATAAATGTTGATTTGATTTGATAATCATGGGAAAATAGCAGTATATCTACAACTTGACTTGTTTCATTTTAAGTCCTCATTTAGCACGAGGTTTGTCATTCACTTAATGTAACTGGAAAAAATAAAATTCAGGACATGGGAGCAACCTATGTATGCACAAATAGTTGATTGCTTTTTCTAGGTCTATTAGTTCATTTCATAAACAGATACTTCTTCCTACAAACAGTGTCTTGTGTGGTTTTATGTCAAAAAAAAAAAGTTTGAAAGAAACCAATTCCATTGTTTTGAGGTGTGCGCACAGTGTGTGGAACTCGGTATACTCAGAAGTTATTTCTGTTTATTTGGGAAGAGGATTGGTCGTTTGATAAGTAGTTGTTCAGGTTCTTCACCTAAGAAAACAACCATGTCTTTAGAATTCTGTTTTCTGTACCTTTGGAATTTTAAAGTACATCTAAATACCCACTCTGTTTGCAAAGTTGACCTGGATGCAAAAGATCAATAACTACATGCAGTTGGGTTTCTTGTTGCTTTGTTTCTGGGAAGGTGTGGCAGCTTGGCTCTTCTTCACCCAACTTTACTTTGGAAGGCCATGAGAAAGGAGTAAACTGCATTGACTATTACAGTGGAGGAGACAAGCCATATCTCATTTCAGGTGCAGATGACCGGTTGGTTAAGATCTGGGACTACCAGGTATGCGGTCAACTCTTAAACTTTTGTGCAGACTGCCAGCAAAACCATTAGTGAAGAAATAGAAAAAGAAGGAAAGGACTTGAATACACCAACAGATTTTCCTGATTTTTCTTTGGCAAGAAGGAAGTGGGGGGCAAATATTTCATGACATGTTTTTCATTTAAGACAAAAAAAAAAAAAAGATTTTGTTAATCCTTGAGAAAATCTGTTGTGAATCTAAATAACCTGAAAGTTAATTTGTAGAATTAAATTTGACATGAAGTTTCTATTATTAGCATTATTTTTTTTCTTGTAACGTAGTAATCCCTGCCTTTTGGACTTCATTTTTTGTGGGTTAAAGTGCTCCTCTTCCATGTTCAAATGTAAATATCGTTCATGTATCAACTCTTTCCATGCTCTCACCTCTTTTTTTTTTCTTCCTTTTTTCTTTATTCCCTTCCATCTCTCCTTTTTCATCCTATGCACATTTACACAGGCACATGGGTGCCTGCACGCACATGCATGTGCTTCTGCTTGACAGTTTGCAGGGGTCATGAGGTGACTTGGTTGATTGCTCTACAGGAAAGATTGAATCCAGGGATTCAGTTCTGTTGCTGAAACCTAGAGCTCTGAAGTTCTTACTGTGTACAAGTGTATGAATGGCCAGACGGGTGAAAGGATGAAATTTGTTAGATAGTACTTTCTGGTTGTTAAAGCATGTTGCCCTAGAGTAAATCCAAGGTCAGAAGTTAAAGCTAATACTGGTAATTTAATTATGCGCTACATAAGTAATGACTGTCACATTATATTACAACAGTAATGACTGTTACATAACAGTACTTGAAATTTTGCCACCATGTACAGCCACCATACATCAGTTAACGTGGCCTAATCTTAGTTATCTCAAGTAGAATAGACTTTTCTTTTACAACTGTGTGAATGAACATTTGTAAAGACAATATTATATATGTCTTTAGCTGTAATGAGATTGATCTTTTGCTCTTTTTTTTTTTTTTTGCAGTAAACTCAGCTTTTTATCTTGTTCTTTTCTCTGTTGTGCTACATAGCTCGGAGAAAACATATCTTCTAGGCAGAAACCTATGATATTCCAGCAGCAAACTGTAAAAGCACAGATTATTCTAGACAAAACATAAGGGATTCTAAGTTGTCAAGGTCCAACTAATGGACTTTCAAACCTAAATTTAACCCTGAAAATTCACTGTCGACTTCCTCATTTTTAGGTTAGTCAGTAAAGAACTTGTCAGTCAAATTATCCAGAGATTGTTTCTTCTTCTGGATATGATCTTCTCCAGGACACTCCGCTTCTGGGGAGGAGAAATTAACTCAATACAGTCATGGGTTTTAGTATGTCTAATGCTGTTGTTTGAGCATCTTGGAAATAAGTGTTACTGGAAGAAATCTAGAGAAATACATTTTCAGATAAATTTTGGATTGGGGGAAGATTTTTTTTTTTGAGAAATGAAGGTAAAAATATAGCAACATATTTATTATCTTTATTATCTGTACTTGTACTTCTGACTCTTCTTTTTTTTTTTTATTTCCCCCCCCCCCACCCCCCCAGAATAAAACATGTGTACAAACACTGGAAGGACATGCTCAAAATGTGTCATGTGTCAGCTTCCATCCTGAATTGCCTATCATTATCACCGGCTCAGAAGACGGTAATTTTGTTTTTTCTGATCTATAAAGGACAGGGGAAGAACTTATGGGAGAGCTCTTCTTGTGGTGTGGCTACACACCTCCTGCCCTCACATTGAGAGAAGAGATAAAAGGCATGTGTGTCTTTCTTTTTCCTCCAGGAACTGTGCGCATTTGGCATTCAAGCACTTACCGCCTGGAAAGTACCCTCAACTACGGTATGGAGAGAGTGTGGTGTGTGGCCAGCTTGAGAGGATCCAATAATGTGGCTTTGGGATATGATGAAGGCAGCATTATTGTTAAGGTATAATGAATGATTTGGAACGATAAATGGTGATTCATCACTGTCCTGTGTACAGAGCAACTGATTTCTGATTCTGTGGTAAGATGTAAAATACTGAAAATCGGGCATTTTAATTGGCATTTTTAGGCAGAGACAGGGTATTTCACTAGATATATTCAACTGAAAAGAAAATCAAGAATGTATTTTCTCCACATGCTAAATTCTTATGCCACCCTTCCTAGCTTGGTCGTGAAGAACCTGCCATGTCCATGGATGCAAATGGAAAAATTATTTGGGCTAAACATTCAGAAGTCCAACAAGCTAACTTGAAAGCTATGGGAGATGCTGAGATCAAAGACGGAGAAAGATTGCCGTTGGCTGTAAAGGATATGGGGAGCTGTGAAATCTATCCTCAGACAATTCAGCACAACCCTAATGGACGGTAATAGATTTTAGACCAATACTTAAACATTTCTGATCTCTCATTTTTCTTTTCAATCCAAAAGTTTTCCAGTTAAAAAAAATAAGAAGTTGCATGGGTGCTGAAAGCCTCTGCAGAACAGGTGTCATGGAGCCAGGCAGTGTAAAATCAGAGTAATAGATGGGCTTCACCCGAAAGAACTGCTTAAACAGACAAGTTGGACATTCTAGGTAGGGGAAGAAGAATGCAAACAAAAGGTAATAGCAGCAAACCACATTCTTTTATCACTTCTCTTGAATTGTTTTTTTTGTTAGCAAGTAAGCTAAATTAAAAGAAGAGGTAAAGGGCTACAATGTACAAGAGCTGCTCAGTAGAGGCCAGAAGGAAGAGGGAATAGCAAGTAGCTAGCAACGTGACACAGAGGAAAACCCGGTTCTGTGACATTTTTGGAATATACAAAGCTATCCTATTCTGTCTGCAGTTGCAGTGGTTATATTGGGCTAGGGGCCTTTAACTTTTCAGATAATTTGTCTACTTGATCATGCCTATTGAACTGAACACAGGTGTCTGACAAATGCGTCTTTCTCCTGCTCTAGGTTTGTAGTAGTGTGTGGTGATGGTGAATACATCATCTACACAGCTATGGCTTTGAGAAACAAGAGCTTTGGTTCTGCTCAGGAGTTCGTATGGGCACATGATTCTTCAGAGTAAGTGTTGCAGATTTGTTTTTTTCCTCTATATTAATGTAAACTTGCTGTTGCTAGTTTTCAGGCTGTACAAACAGTAAGCTGGCCTGAAGACTAAAACCTGTGAGGATAATGAACTTTCAATAACTGTCCTCCTTTGAAATTTTCCATTTGTAGCACTCTGCTGATTTTTTGAAGATAAATCAAATGCAGTTGTTTACTAAAACTATAAGCTTCTACAAGTTTACTACTTTGAAAGCCAAATAATTTTTATTTTCTTTACAATGCAATCTCTATTTAGATATGCAATCAGGGAGAGCAACAGTGTTGTAAAGATATTTAAAAATTTCAAAGAGAAGAAGTCATTCAAACCTGATTTTGGAGCAGAAGGTAAGTACTTAGTTTTTAAATAGATCAGTTGGCACATTTTTTGCGTGTGGATTTCTTTCACCTTTATTTTCTTGCAGGCATCTACGGTGGCTTCCTCTTGGGTGTCAGATCTGTTAATGGTTTGGCATTCTATGATTGGGAAAACACAGAATTGATTCGCAGAATTGAAATTCAGCCTAAACATGTAAGTTTCTAGATGGGACTGAAGATATTCACCTGTCTCTGTCTACTGATGTTTATTATTTTTTTTAATAGACTGATGATTTTCCTGAATGAAGCCAAGCTGTCAGTCGTAAAGTAGTAACTTCTTAAGTTTATCTCTATCTTGTAGCAGAAGGGGAAGAAAAATCCCTATATGTGTTGATATGTGTTGGCTTCTCAAGTACTAAAGCTTCTGTTAGAGTTAGTATGTTTTAACTTTAATTTATACATCCTTCTTTCTTAACCTGGGGTCTCTAAAACAGTGCCGTTATTGATTCTACTGATACAGATTTTCTGGTCTGACTCGGGTGAGCTTGTCTGCATTGCTACGGAAGAGTCATTCTTCATTCTGAAATACCTATCAGAAAAAGTTGCAGCAGCCCAAGAGACACATGAAGGTGTCACTGAAGATGGAATTGAAGATGCTTTTGAGGTACCCTCTGTTTTAAAAAAAAAAAATGGAATAGGATTAAAGATCATGGAAGCAAGTCTTGAGTGTAGCAAATTTAGTCCTTAACATAGTCCTATTAAATTTTAGTTTCCAGAACACTGGAATACAGTATAAATCTGCCTGAGGAACACTGTTTAATCATTTTATTTGGGTTCCTTGGAGAGAGTATCCCTGTTGGAATCTCAGTACGACAGACCTTGATGTTTACATTTCTCTTCAGATACCTGTTTACTGTACTACAGAGTTATAGGTGTTATTTTTAAAGCACACACTCAGGTAGTATGTTTACATTACTTAAACTTTTTCTGCAATTTTCAAGTTTTGAAATGTTACTGAAATTCGAGAAAAGTAGAAAAAACCTCATGCTGTGAAACGTCAAAAACACAACTTTCCTTGTGAAATTTTTCTTTGCTTGCTTACTGCTTAGTTTGGTGCTTGTGTCCTGGATTTGTAATTGGTTTAGACAAGTATTAAGCAAGAGATTTCATAAGTTAGTGTTTCTGTAAAACTAAAAGCATTATTTAAGTACTTCCAAACTCTTATCTAAACTTGTTTGCAACTTGCCCAACTATTTCCATAAGTATAGACTATTAAGTTTAATTTGAAAATGCAATGGTCTTTCTGCTATCTAAAAGTACCTTTTTACATATCTAACTAAATTAAACTTAATTTGTAGGTTCTTGGTGAGATTCAGGAGATTGTGAAAACAGGCTTGTGGGTAGGCGACTGCTTTATTTACACCAGTTCTGTGAACAGACTCAACTACTACGTCGGAGGAGAAATTGTCACTATCGCCCACTTAGACAGGTAAGTTGCTGCACTGGGTTGCAAGCAAGTGTTAAATGTTCTTTCAATGAAGTTGGGACAAGGTGATCCTTTCCACCTGCTTGCTGTGCATTACTACTTTTTCTTGTGTATCATGCTACATGTATGTTCTGAGGCAGTAGTGTAATCTCGGAGGTAATACAGTGTTACGTGAAAGTGCATATATAGGAGAAATAGAATTTTACATGTGAGAATTCTTGCTACTGTAAATACTATTGGACTCTTTTTTTTTTTTTTTAATACACTGGCAGTGGATCTATAAAATATAAATATTCTTTGTTTTGTTTCAGGACAATGTATCTTTTGGGGTATATCCCTAAGGACAACCGACTTTATTTGGGTGATAAAGAGCTAAACATTGTTAGCTACTCTTTGCTGGTCTCGGTGCTTGAATATCAAACTGCTGTGATGAGAAGAGATTTTGGTATGGCTGATAAAGTTCTTCCCACAATTCCAAAAGAACAGAGAACGAGAGTTGCACACTTTCTTGAAAAACAGGCAAGAAAACTGCTTTTTAGTTACCAGAAACTTCATAAATCAGTTTATTCACATTTCTAATTGAATTTGCTAAACAAAACCAGATCATTTTTTCTGTAAGCATGAACTTTTTTTTATTTTAGGATTTATTTTAGAATACTTTAACCTTCTGTTTAAAGGGCTTTTGTTAGAACATCTAGGATGCTGTTTGACCAGACAGATCACAGTCTTATTTTCAGATTTTTATTTTAGGGTTTCAAACAACAAGCTCTTGCAGTATCTACAGATCCAGAGCATCGTTTTGAACTTGCTCTTCAACTTGGAGAATTAAAAATAGCCTATCAGCTTGCAGTGGAAGCAGAGGTAAACATACAGTTTTTGGTGATTCATATTAATTCTGAGTAGTAGCATGAATGTAAGAGGCCCTGTAACAAAAGACAGTGGTATGTGGGGATGCAGTACAGCTCCCTGAACACTCCAGTGCCTCCAGCTTCCTTGGTGAAGCTCTCCTGCCTGTAATTCAAAGGAATCTAAGCTGTGGGATGGGGTCAGAAAAATGTTGTCTGCTCAGAAAGCAACAGGAACTCCTGGAGAATACAAAACTTGAACCAAGAATCAAGCCTTGATCTCCAGTATTGAACAGTTGAGAGGAGGAGTGGTGGGACTGAAGCCTCTGGGCCTTCATTCTAGTCTTGACAAACTTAGTCTCCCTGGTGCATCAATCTGCCAGGCAGCAGTTTGTCCTGTAGCCATTATTCAGAGAATTGATCTTATAGTTCCTGTTGTAAAATAATGAAGTTAGTGATAAGGAGTGGTAACTTAGAGAGACAGATGTCTGTCTTACATTCCGAAGGTTAACTTGAGAGCCTTCTTTAAGAGATTGTTACTGTTTAAATTTCCAAAGTGATTTCTACCTCGTCCCTCCATGTTTAATGAAAAACTGTTTATTTTATGTAGTGGTATAGCTGTGTAATGATCTGCATATAACACTCGCTCTGTCATGCTGTGAAGCTGCAGGAATTGTACTCTCTGTGTAATGTATCTTACAAGTGTAATGATGGCATATAGTACCTTCAAAAGTCACCTTACATTTTCATCTTGAATGCTCTGAAAAATCTATAAATGCTGTTCAAAAATGAGGGTGGTTTGTTGTCATTTTTTTCTTTCCCTCCCTCCCCTCTTTTGTACCATTAGTCAGAACAGAAATGGAAGCAACTTGCTGAGCTTGCCATTAGTAAATGCCAGTTTGGCTTAGCCCAGGAGTGTCTCCACCATGCACAAGACTATGGAGGACTACTGCTCCTGGCTACGGCTTCAGGAAATGCGAACATGGTGAATAAGTTAGCTGAAGGAGCAGAAAAAGATGGCAAGAACAATGTTGCGTTTATGAGCTACTTCCTACAGGGAAAGTAAGTAGCGAGCATGAGATTCAGATTGATCTGTTCTGCTTTCCGAAATGCAAAGAACCTCAGGTTCTTCAAATGGTTAACTACAGCTAACTTAAAACTTCTGGAGAAAGATTGTGGCATGTGCCTTTTCAGGAAAGCCGATTCTATTTATGATGGCTGCTACTGTTAAAATCTGAAACGAAAGCACTTGAAATTAACTGTTTACTCTATTATATTAATCTAATACAAAAACTTGTCTTTATTAAACTTACTGGTTAAAATCACATTTTAAAATCTTTTAGGCTTGATTCATGTTTGGAACTCCTGATTAAAACCGGGCGTCTCCCAGAAGCTGCTTTTCTTGCACGGACATATTTGCCAAGCCAAGTTTCAAGGTAACTTCAAAGCATATGCAGACCATAAATAGCGTTGTCAAAATCAGCTGTATGTAACGACTATGGCTTGTGTCTCCAGGGTTGTGAAACTGTGGCGGGAGAATCTCTCTAAAGTCAATCAAAAAGCTGCCGAGTCCCTTGCTGATCCTACAGAATATGAAAATCTTTTCCCTGGATTAAAGGAAGCTTTTGTTGCTGAAGAATATGTTAAACAAAGTCTTGCTGACTTGCGGCCAGCCAGGGAATACCCCCTTGTCACTGTAAGTAAGAAGTGGGAGCTCTCACTGTCTCTGGAAGAAAAACAGCTGGTGCGGTATAAATTCAGCTTTAAGCAAGTCAGTGCAACCACTTAAGCATTCCATGAACATATGTTTTGGTGTGTGTTTTTGTTCATTTACTTTTAGCCAAATGAAGAAAGAAACTTACTTGAAGAAGCAAAGGGCTTTGAGCCTTCTGGAGTAACGGCACCTCAGGTCAGTGTTACTACTAAATGGTGAACTCTAAGAAAGAGGCAATTTTGCTATTTTACAGTAACATCTACCCTGGAGAATTATTTCACCCATAATGGACAAATTTTTGCTCTTATTGGCTTGACTTGTAAGCACTGCAGCTCAGTTTCATGTTCTTTTGTCTCAGACTCTTCCTAATCTACTTCTCTAACTACTAATTTCTTGACTGTGAAAGTATTTATTTTGTGTGGTTACCTATCTTGGGTCATCTTTTGTTAGTGTGAGTAGTCGTAGAGTTTTACCATCGAATTTATCCTGCAGAAAAACAATTTCGCTTGCACATAAAACACTCTCAACTGCTGCGAGTTTTCTAAAAGCTCAGCAGTTGGAACCTGGAAACTTGCATCTTACAGCAATTAAAAATGCTTTATATTCTTTGCTAGTGTGTGTGGTTACAGAGTAAGACTGTTCCATAACTAACTAGGAATCGTGCTTAATTACTTGAAAATTATGTTCTCATCAACATCTGAAGTAACTGAGGTTTGTTTTTTTTACTGTCTCAGTTGTCCAAGTCTTATGCAGAAAACATGTGACATATTTAACCTATAAGTATACAGATTGAAATGAACACTTAAAATGCTTTTCAGCGCTTGAACAGAAGATGACAACTTGTAATTCTTGCTCATGTCAAATACACTTTACATTTGAATGTGAAAATCAGAGTGGGAGACTTCCTTGGAGACAATGATGTTGGCACTGCTCTTTGAGGCTATAAACTTCTAAAAGAACTGCAGTGGAAATTGAGGGAGAAACAGAAAGTCACAACTCTCCATTCTGTCTGTTTTTTCCTTGCAGGAGATGCACTACAAAACTTTCTTGACAGTTCAGAGAAGTTAGCTTACTTTCAAGTAGCTTTAGTGACTGTTTTGCTGCTTGTGTTTCACAGCAAGTATCACTAAAGCAAAATCAAACTTCTGTGCAGAATTGCAAAAGTTCTCTAAAACAAATTAGAACTGAAGCTGAAAACAAGACCACTAATGTTAGAAGTGTATCTTTGCATTCAGTTAGTGATGGCATAGAAGTCCTTAAACAACAGTTGTCTCTTACAGCTGAGGCTGAATATGGGGGTTTTGTAGGAGATAACCATATTTAGATTAATTATATAATTAATTGAATAGTACCATTGCTTCAGTAATGGTACTAACAGATGAATTATATATTAATGTAAAATGTGTGCAGCAGCAAAGAGAGGGCAAGTGTTAAACCATTGTAGGGTATGGAACACAAAGCCTAACAGTACTAAGACTTGCCACCTCTGCTAAACTGCTGTGACAAGCTCAAGTCACCTAATCTCTTTCCTGC
>NW_010520080.1:15856-22718 GCF_000687285.1 Phaethon lepturus
ACTTCTAACAGCAATTCAGTATTTGAAATGAACTGATACTTTCTGAGGGTTGTTTTCATTGTACCAGTTCTATCATCAACTGCTTTAAATAAACTGAGTGGGGAAACAGTTATCTCCAGTGGAGTGAGGACTAGAAGGCTCTGGTTCAAGAATTACTGAGGGAAACTTCGAAAGAGAACTACTAGGAGAGGGGGATTATGGGCCAGCTGCTGTTAACTTGCTTTTGTTGAAAGAAAATTTAAATTCTAAAGAAGTTACTTAAGGAATCTCTTTTCCATTAGAAGGCTGAAGAACCAGTTCCATCTCCCAAGCAGGAAATGATGAAGACAGTTTTGCAGAATTCTGATGTACTTCCACCACGAGATCAAAAGGTACCAAAACAATTTTTAGGAAAGGAAGTAGAAGTATGTTAAAGACTTCAACTAAAAATGTGATTAAACCCAGTTACTGGAAAATGTCACTTTCTATATTAAGACCCAGACAGCTTAGGACCAGTGCTGCGTATGGATCCCTTCTTGGTGTATGCAGAAACTGTACCTGAATATAGACCTGTTTGGACTTCACCCTTCCTTCCCTGTAAAGCCCCAAGGCTGTACAAACGCAGCTGGTCAGAACACTGCAAAAAGTTGCAACTGAGAGATGCTTTCCTACCATGAAGGCAGCTCCTCTCTATGCCTTACTTGAACAATTATGTTCCACCAGACTGCCTCAGCTTGGTGTTTTGCAGAATTTGCAAGTACATCATACAGAATCATACATTGTGTACTAGTATCCCCTTAACCTAGTCTTTTCTTTTCCTAGACACTGCTGGACTTGGAAGATGACTTGGATAACTTGGATCTGGAGGACATTGATACCACAGATATCAATCTGGATGAAGAGATCTTAGATGAGTGAAGAACATTTTAGATGACCAAATCAATTACTCCAAACAAAGGAATGAAGTTCTGTGGACTATGTGCTCCAAGTTAATTTGATTTTTATACCGCAAGTGGACCATGTACATGTAGAAGGAAGGGTAGTAAAAAGACTGTACAAAATAAATCAGCTTCCAGTATGTTGAAATTAAAGATGTAGACCTGCTCCAGTGCATACTAGAAGTGTTCTCATTTATCAAGCAATTTAATAAATCCTTTTAAACATTCTCTATTTACTAGTAATTGTACTATTCTTACCACAGCTTCAATAGCATCTGTTGCAAATGTGTGAAAGGGGAGCATAGTAGTCAAGTGCTAGTATTTTATCCTGACAAAAGTCAGGTTATACACCTAGGTATATAGTTACTTTTTCACTGTGAGATTTAGCTTGTAACTGAGCTACTGATTTAACAGTTACTCTTCCAGAGAAGACAAAACAGCAATGTGTGGCAGCAATGTGTGGTGTGATACTTTTCTAACTGAAGCTGTCCAGACCCTACACTTCAGTAATTCAAGTTAATTGTGGGCAACTATTTATATTAAAGATGCAACAGTAAAGGAATTAAACTCTGGGTATCTTGTCACCTCAAAACAAAAGTCATGATGTCTGGTGTAAGTTCACTTACAGAACTTGTGAAAATAACAAGCTGCAGTAGTGATTCTTACATATTTTTAGTAAAAAATTTTCTAGAACAGTCACTTGTTTCAAGTATTTATTATGGAATCCTGTACAGAGAATGTTTATAAACAGACTTAACTTACATCAACTAAGGTTTATTTCATGAAGCTGTGGAAGTGGCCATTGCTTCTTCATAAGCCTGGAGAGCCAGTTGTATATAGCCTTCTTTCTGTGATTCAGTTTTCACAAATACCTGCGAACATGGCAAGAGAGAGGTTAATGGACAATTAAAAGCACAGTTGCATAATGAGATTTCATGACTCCAGTGGTAGACCAGCCAGCTACAACTGAAATCCTGGTGCAGCTATCTCTAGTTTAGAGGAAAAAAAACAACCAAACACCAACCTAGCATGCACAACCATTCTAGTTAAATAGCTGCTGCTTAAGGTAAGGAGACATTTAGATGACTAAATGGGCTTCTGCTGTTTAAAAGCTTTCTCTTCTCTAGTTAAGTAGCCTTAAAGTAGAAAAGCATACCTTGATCAGATCAACTCCTTGAAGTTTCCCTCCTTTAGCTTCTTTTGCTGATTGACATTCAGGATGAAGCATGTGATACAGTGTAATTAAACTCGTAGCATCATCCAGCCTAAACAAATAAAGGCCCAGTTGGAGCAATTAGTTTCTCTGACAGAATATTTAGAGAACAGGTACTTTGTGGTGTACTTTGCACACCCCAGGCTGTCACAAACTTCTGCTTTCACAGAGTGTACAGTCAGTGGAATATACAGCTCAACCTGCATCCCAGGTAAGGCCCATAAGCTTATCCATGCTGCAGTTTAAGCCTGATGCACTGTTCAGCAGTAATAAAGCTGAAATATCTCTGTAAAATACTTGTTACTGGGTAATTAATTGTATTTAGCAGAACAACTCTGCCAGAGAGAAACTTTCTAATACTGACTGCGGTTAACTAGCATGTCTTACAGAAGTAGTATTAGAAATCTCGTGACATTTAGCCCTCAGCTGAATTTAAAAGTGGAACATAAACGTAAAACAAATGTAAGCAATAAACTGAAAGTGGGTGGGTGGCAGGTAAAGATGCTCCAAACTCTGGTAATTTGAATCATCCAGACATGTGAATTTTCCCTTTTAACAATCTGATTCCAAAACCAGAACTTTCCTGTATTTCTTCATATCCTCAGGTTTAAAAGTAAGAGCTGACCACCTGTTGGAAGTTTCTGACTTGAACAGCAGGAAACGAACACCACCATCACTGCAACTTGGAGTTCCAATTGTACAAATTTCTCCTAGCTGTAGTGACACTTTGAACAATTAAACATTGCTTGCTTCAGGGAGTCTTGAGTATGTTTAGCAGCATATATCTTATAGAAACCCATCCATTTAAAGTGTATCTATCTGTTCCTAAGCTGCTCAGGAATTGCTCTAAAACCCAGAATGAATGTGTCAATCTTAAAAGCCAAAATTGAGCTCAGTAGTATAAAACTGTTAGGCTTTACAACCAGCACTGCCTAGAGCTGGAAGCGTACTTACAATTACATGGGAAACAAAAATAAGACCCCAACAACTACAAAAGGCTAATTTACACAGAAACATAGTTTAATACCCTACAACTTCATCGACTGAGCTGCTGCTTCCATTCAGCACCTATATAGCTAAAAGTTACAGCTAGCCTAAAATTTCATGCAAATGAGAACATTTAAAAACAGCATTTCTGTAAGATGTAGATTTTCAAACAATGGTACTTGTTTTCTGTTTGTTTAGATAAACAGAATTACTAAGTGACAAACACCACTTACAAGTCTCTGTGGATCATATCTATTAGTAAGCCATCTGTTTTCTTTCTGTTTACTAGATACCACACCATTCCTCCAAAGTGTCTCGTTGAACGCAGCAGATCATATTTGCCATGTTTCTCAATGTCATCGTATGTCCGATGATGAACCTATACAGAGAAAAGGTTTTGGTTTCGTCACCATTAACAGGAGCGTGATGACAGTTTCTCCCTGCTACTTCTCACTTAAGAGTTTTTTAATCTATTTTCAGATCTCCCTAAAGTGCAGGAATAAGCCACGGGCTGAACCATGCTACCTTAAAGCTTTATACATGTTGATATATGTATACATGTACATATATTCAGGGTAACACTGGGATAACCCAGTTCTTGGTACTTAGGCATTGACATCTTTATGTTAAGAGAAAGCTGAATACTAGCTACATACCAAAAATTTGGGGAGGGAGGAATATAACATCTGAATCTTCATTTCACTGCTGTCAAGTTATAATCTATTCTTTAAGGGGAAAAATGCTAAAGCAAAGGTAAAAATTACTTTGCAGAAAAGGTACCTGAAACACTGCCTAATGGAAGTTACATTCCCAGTCATTTGAGAAATTATCACAGCTTAAAGTAAACACTTTAAAGGCAAGTGTAGACTAACAAATTCACCAGTTACTAAATCTAAATATTTTAGCTAGAAGTATATTTTTGGTCTTTGTTAAAAATACTTTGTACAGTGCTCTCAGGTGAACTTCATCAGTTATCTAACTTTCTTAGTTATCCACCTGGTCCTTTCAAATCCTAACACAGCAGTTAACATGACTTGAGTAGCACAACCCTGGTTGTGTCCACTTACAGGCGTTACCATCAATTCTGGTTCAGTATCAAAAATACCTATATAAAGACTGTTTTGATGCAGCTGTAGCTCTTTATATGCTGTTGAAAATTACTTAACCAGAATCTTGTTTTACTGCAAGAAAAAAGAAAAAAACTCATCACAAGGATAAGAGGTGATCTGTATGGGGAAAAACACAAATATGAACAGTACTTTTGATCCCTGGATAATATTTATGTGTATAAAACAAACCCTAAAGTTCTTCAGTAATTCTATTTTCTTTTTACTAGAAAAATGAAAAGTGAACTCACTCTGATATAGTCAGGTGAATCTGGCTCAAACTGAGCAATGCACATGTTAAGGATATCCTCATGACGGTCTTGCTGAAACACAGTCTAAAACAACAGTTCAAATTTGAGAATAAATTCTGTATCACACCATTCCAACTCTCCAAAATCAAAACAGCAGCCACAACATTTCTGTTCTGGGCAACACTTGCAGTGAGTATCCCCTTAATCACAAGGCAAAATGGATAAAACTGCAGTTAACTGCCTTTATGACATTAACACAATGTTTCTTGATTTTTCTTTCTGAAGCACCATTCTCATTTTCAGATTAAGCACACAATTTCATCAATGCCTAACACTTAGATGTAAATATTCTGTCGTACTAGAAATCCACATGTACACAGCATTTACCTGGCCCTAACCTGGAACTTCATCGTAAGTATTTTAGCTAAGTTACAATGATAAGCAAGTGTTCAAAACAGAATTCAAGCACCAAATTGAAATACCGAAGTACACTGGCTTATTCAGAGCTACTCTGTCCAAATAGCACAGTTTCACTATCAGAGCACATGTAAGCAAAAATGATCAGTTTTCAAAACCAGGAAGATCTTACCACAAGGTGTTCGTCCTTGAATACCACTGGGGGAATAACTCTGCGCCCTTCCTTTGGGAAGAATATCTGTATCATTCTGTCTCGTTCTTCCCAGGTTGCTTTGCGTAAAACACCATTTGGTTCTCTAACTACAATGAAACGTTCCTGGAAAGAAGGTAAAAAAAGGGGATTATCTCCCACAGTCTTCTCTCATCCTAGCCAGAACCACTGTAAAAAAGATTCTTATCTGGCAAAGTCCGTCTATACCTAAACTCACATTAATAATACCAATTTCTAACTAACTGTTGCTATGTGCTAGATTCATCATTTCTCCCTTGGTACCTGCTAATTAAGTGCTACATTTGCACCTTAATTTTAATGTATACTGTAACTGTGCATGTGCCTACACTAGAAGCTACAGCTCTGTGAAGTTCCAACAGATAACATAACTAATACCCAGAGAAAGGAGTTAGTGTCGCTGCTGGACTGATTTTATGCATGTAGGAACACATACTAAATTAAGAATGCAAGTGTCTTGTATTTTTTTATCTTTGTTTCAGAATTAAGTGCTAGAATCACTTAAAGGGCAATTGTAAAACAAAAAGTACAACAAATAAAACAATATACTCAGATTTGTTCACAAGCATATTTGATTTGGGGCGGCAGGCAGAAAAGCTTGTTGGGACAAGGAAGTTCTCAATACATTGAGGCAGAAGAATAAATAGCAGGTTCCTGGAAAGAGCTCTCAGAGAGTAATGGATGGAAGACTTGGCAATTCATTTCAGGGGATCATCGCAATATGCATGTTTGAACAATGCAGACTTCTTACAATCATAAATATTTGTTAAGAATTTTTCCAGCCTCTTACTACTGGTGCTTAAGACAATCTAGATGTTTCATTATACAAAGAAATCTTTAACCCTATACTCCGCAATTCTATTTGACAACTGTTTCTTCACAGTTTTCCCATGAATTAATTTATCATTCACTTGGCTTGCCACCAGATCTTTGCAACTGTGAAGTAGCTCCACCTTTTGGTCTATGCACAGCACTATGTAATCCAGTTCCACAGAAAGCTTCTAAGAAGTCTGGAAGAACTCAGCACTCCTAGCATATCACAAGCATCCACTTTTAAAAAAAATCAATTATCCCACAGCTTCCCCACACACACCTGCTTTTGAGCACTGGAATGTAATTTATCATAGAATCATAGAACAGTTTGGGTTGGAAGGAACCTTTAAAAGCCATCTAGTCCAACCCCCCTGCAGTGAGCAGGGACAGCTTCAACTAGATCAGGTTGCTCAGAGCCCCGTCCAACTTGACCTGGAATGGTGCCAGGGATGGGGCATCCACCACCTGTGCCAGTGCTTCACCACCCTCATTGTGAAAAATTTCTTCCTTATATCTAGTCTGAATCTACCCTCTCTTAGTAAAACCATGACCCCTTGTCCTATTGCTACAGGCCCTGCTAAAAGGTCTGTCCCCATCTTTCTTGTAAGCCCCCTTTAAGTCCTGGCAGCTACAGTAAGGTCTCCCCAGAGCCTTCTCTGCTCCAGGCTGAACAACCCCAATTCTTTCAGCCTGTCCTCACAGCAGAGCTGTTCCAGCCCTCGGAGCATTTTTGTGCCCTCCTCTGGACCCTCTCCAACAGGAGCCCAAGGGCTCCACAGCTGGATGCAGGACTCCAGGTGGTGTCTCGCCAGAGCAGAGGGGCAGAATCTCCTCCCTCGCCCTGCTGGCCACGTGGCTTTGGGTGCAGCCCAGGATGTGGTTGGCCTTCCGGGCTGCAAGCACATGTCGCCGGCTCACGTCCAGCTTTT
>NW_010520081.1:0-2637 GCF_000687285.1 Phaethon lepturus
GGCACGGCGCTTCACCAGCCACCTCCTCCCCTACAGCTACACCGATGGCTCCCCACGGCCCATCATCTGGTGGGCACCTGACCTCCAGCACCTGGAGGATGCCAACAATGACCAGAACTCCTGTGCCCTGGGGTGGCTGCAGTACCAGGAGATGCTGCGGCCCCGCAGACCGACGCCAGCAGCTGGGGATGGTCCCTGCTCCAGCATCCCGCGCAGCGAGTGGAGCCGCCTGGCCCTCTTTGACTTTCTCCTCCAGGTAGGGCTGGGGCGATGGAGACCACCCGTCCCACCAGTTGTGCCACCCAGGTCCCCCTGTGCCTGCTCCTGCCTTGCCTGACTGTGGTCTCCTCTGCAGGGCTGCGTAGGCGGTGGCTTCTTGGGATGTATTTTCACTCGTTAGCTGACGGGAAGCAGCAGAGCTTTGCGCAGAAGCAGTTTGGCCCAAGCACGGTCTGTGCTTGGGGCTTGCAAGGAAAGACAGGCAGGTTTCGGACGTGGCGGGTCTGCTCCCACGTGGGTGAGCTTCCTCGCGGCGCGGCTCTGTTGGCTCCACTTCACGTGGGTGCTGGCTTGGGACGAGGCATCCCTGGGGACGAGCAGCATGTTCTGCATCAGCCCCATCAGACCCTGCTCCGGAGATGTGCTGCTGGCATTGGAAATCAGGAGCCCTGCCCCTTCCTACGGCACTACTCTTCTCCTTGCCATTAATAGTGCTTAATCTTCTGTCTGGAAAATCATACCCTGCTGCCACGAGGGATTACGACAGTGTCCCAGAGAGTTATCATTTCTTAGAGGGCAGCTGTGAGGAGGCAAAAGTGGTTTCTATGGGAAAAAAAGCCTTTTTAGGCACCTCAGGGCTGGAGCTTTGGTTATCAGACAAGGGGGAAACTGCCTGAAAGGGCAAGTATTGAAATAAGAAAGAAAGAAAGGAAGAAAGGGAAAAAAAAGAGAGACTATTAAAATATGTGTTCTCATTATTCTGTCTTTTTTTTTTTTTTTTGGCAAAGCCTGACCATTAATCTTTATAACCTCAGACTATGGCTGGCAGAGGGGGAGCAATCCTGTCTGGCTTTGGAAATATTTTAGCTGAAACAGCCAGAGAAATGAGAAGATTAACCAACCCCCTTCTCTTCCCCAGGCCAAAATACGGTTGAGTGCAATGGAAAGACTGAGTCTCCAGGAGAAAGTATCTAGTTTTAAGGAGTCTTTCCCTCGGAGGACCAGAGCAGCACAATGATAAATCCAAGGGCTTCCTCAGGTTTTCCTCAATAACTCCAACGGGGTCCTCCCATGGGGAAAAGGCACGTACCGAGTCAGCAGGGTGTTATGAAAGCATCCTTCAGAAATGGCTTTAGCCCCTCACAGCCCTTGCTGGCGAAGAAGCAGCTGTGAGCTTTGAGCTGTGCTGTACATTGGCATTGAAATCTTGGTTGTTTTCTTCAGTTAGCTTTAAAATTGGGCTGTTTCTATATTGATTTCGCTTGGTGTTTGCCTTAAGGGGACGCCTTCTCGGTGCAAAGCTTTACTGAGGAAAACATCAAGCCCAGTGGAAAGGGAGTAGCTGATGTTTTTGACCTTCGCCTTAAAATGACCCAAAAATACATCAACTCTGAAGCTCTGCAGCCGTGTCTTTTCCCTGCGACACACCCTTCCACACCGAGGAAGAGAGCACGGCAGTTTTCCTTGGGGGAAGCTGTCCCAGGCTGAGTCAGGCTAGAAAGCCCTGTCAGACCCAAGGGGATGCTCTGGGGCAGCTGAGCTTCATGTGGGACCAAAGAGGGGCTGAAGGGGAACTTCTCACAGGGTTTGAGCTTGGATGGGAGAAGGTGTGGCTCACATATTTGTGTTCCAGCAATAAGACCTAATGTCCCGTTCATTAGAGCCATTGAGGAACTGGTGAGAAGAAATAAATATAAATGACCCAGGGAGGGCCAGGGAGAGAGAGAGGGCTCGTCAACGTGTCAGCACCTCCCAACCAGGTCCATCTTCTGGGGCTCCACTTGGACACCAGATCCAGCCTCCACCTTGCATCTCCATGGGTCCAGTACTGATTTGCCTCGGTTTCACAGGCACTCATGGGTGGGTGAGTGGAGGCCTGAGCACATTTAAAATAATCTCTGCAAATCATCTCAGGTTGTCTTCACTTTTTGTGCAGCCTGGAAAACAACGTAGCAGGTGAGGGAAACTGGTGTGCTGAGCTTTCCAGGAGGTAGACCAAGGAGATGCATGGAGGAAATGTCATGTTTTCTTTCATTTCAGTGGGTTTTGTGTCAAAAGATGCTCCAGCACTTTTAACCGGTGGGTGTCCTGATGGAGAAATGATGACCCAAGTGCTTCATTAAACCTCAGGAAGCAGAGGGATTTCTTAAAGGGCTCCAGTGTGGGACTAATCTTGCTTCTCAAAGGGTTATGAATATAATGGGCAATGGAAAACAAACTTTGTGTTTCCTGCAGCAACTTCTCCAGCGCTTGATTAGTATTTGGGTTCAGACTGAACTTTCCCTTGAACCACAGTCTGTAATTGATAAGTTTTGCTAATTATCAGGGTGAGGGGAATAGGCAGCCACTGTGGGTCACTTGGCTTCCATCTAGTCATCACCTGTACATTGGCCCCGGCTCACCCAAGACCTGCTCCAG
>NW_010520081.1:2668-2920 GCF_000687285.1 Phaethon lepturus
TGGCAGCCCCAGGAGCCTCTCTGCACCCTGAGCCCTGCCTCCTGGGTTGGGGCCAGCAACCCCGAGCAAGCAAGCAAGTTGGACGCCTTTGTGCTCTGACTGGAAAATGTACTTATTTTGTATATACTTATATATTTAAAGAAGATTTTATATATATATGTATTTTTTTTTTCTGTAATGTTGCAAACAGGCCTGCAGAGCTGGAGGTGGTGAAGCAGCCGCTCCTGCATGGCTGTGGCAGGCAGCAGCCGC
>NW_010520081.1:2951-5429 GCF_000687285.1 Phaethon lepturus
GGGGAGGGCTGTTGACAGCCAGTGAGGTCCCATCTGCCCCACAGGCCACCGCAGAGGATGCGCCAGCTGCTTCTGACAAAGCTGAGGGAGCTATGTGAATACTGAGGCAGGGTTACTGAAGCTGGGTCTGACAGAGATTTACTTTTAAAACTCCCTTGTCCCTCTGGGGTTGTGGGTGAAACACTGGAAGCCACCAAGAAGCACCAGGGTTTCTGCAGGGATTTGGGATGGGGAGGGAGGGGCTTGACAGACTCGACAACACAGAGCCTCAGCAGTTCCTCCAAATAATTAAACACAGATGTAGTTAAAACAAGTCACCGTGGCCTAACTTAAATGTCAGACATGCTCTGTTTAAATGCACAGGTCACTTTTCCCCTTGCTGATCCTTTTCCATTCATCTTTCCATTGAGAGCTGTGTAGGTTGCCAGAAGGGATGAAAGGATGTATGTGAGCCGGGAGCCAGATGAAACCACCATACAGTGCACCAAGACTCAGCCCAAGAATAAAAAAATCTCTTTCTGAGGTTTCAAAACCTAGGTTTCCTTGGGTGCTTTGTTGGTTTTTTTTGTCTTCCCTTGGTTTCGGCTGGAAGCACGACCCGTTTGCTCTGTGCAAATATGGAGTGTGGAGGTACCAGGCACAGAAGGTATCTACCAGCAGCAAAGCCTGTCACCATCACCTTTGTTGGTCTCTTCTCCAAGACAAGGGGGTTTTGCAAGTCAGATCAGCTTCTGAATGCTTCCCTGCCTCTCTCTCGCTCACCAGTGTATGCAGCTTTTCCATCTCATGTCTCCTGAGGATCCTTAGAAACATTTTTATTTTCCTCTGAACAAGAAAAGTTCACGGCTGGACTTCCCTTCCTTGGGTGCCTGTCCCTATTAAGGTCCCCAAATGTCTCCCTCAGGTTCACGACCGCCTGGACCGCTACTGCTGTGGGTTTCAGCCCGACCCCTCTGAGCCCTGCGTGGAGGAGAGGCTCCACGAGAAGTGCCGAAACCCGGCGGAGCTGGTCCTGGTCCACATCCTGGTATGTCCCCTGGCTCCCCAGGGGCTACTCTGGGGCTAAGATGAAGGTGCCTGGGAGGCCCTTGCAGGGCTGACGTTGCAGCAAGGGGGACACGGGTCCCATGGGGATGAGGGGTCCGTGGTGGGAGGTGTGCCTCAGCATGGAGGGACCTGGGCTTTGGCAGCTGCCGGCCCACAGCTGATCGCAGGATTATTCAATGCGTTAAAAAAAACATCTTAAACACCCAAACCGGTGACTCCTCACAGCAAGTGAACTTCTCCTTCCCGTCCCGCTGACAGGTCCGGAGGAGCACACCGTCCCACCTGGTGTTCATCGACAACGCGGGTAGGCCACAGCACCCCGAGGAGAAGCTCAACTTCAGGCTCCTGCAAGGCATAGACAGGTAGGAAGGGCGATGCGCACCCTCCTGGGGGCACGTCCTGGGCGAGGGCTGAGCTTGCGCGCGGGGGACGGACGCCAGCCCTATCTGCACGCCTTTGCACCTGCCCTGGCCGCCCCGGCCGGGCACTCCTGTGGAGCGGGGCCACCTCCCACCCAGGACAGGGCAGTGGGTGGGCTGGCAAACCCATCACACGCGCCTCTGCACTGAATTTGGGTCTTCATCCTGCTCTGGGTGGCTGATGGCGGACTCCAAAGCCTATTTTCCCCTCTCTAATTGGCAGTTGCACAAAAATAGCGAATAATTGGGTATTTCAGCATTGCTTGTGTCATTGCCCATCAGGCATTTGGCACGCTACTGGCCCCTTGATTTGGAGCTCATTTGGATCCGTTTCTGGCGCTGTCCTGCACGCTTGCCATGGGCAGAGTTTTAAGCAGAAGACTCCTCATCCTGTGTTCCTCCGGGTGGAGATGCGTCTCTTCTTGAAGCACCGGGGTGGCCTTTGCTTGGGGGGCCCTGCTGCTCCCCTCCTCGCTGCTCGGCCTTCCTTGGGGTAACCCCTTCCCTCCCTCTCTCTTCTGCTCCTCCGCTGCAGCTTCCCGGCGGCGGCGGTGGCCACGCTGCGGTCGGGCCGGTTGCAGAGCCTGCTGCTGGAGTCACTGCGCCTGGACCGGGAGCTCTGGGAGAGCCAGGGCGGCCCCCAGGGCCTGAGGCCCCTGCTTCGGAACATCGACGGGCGGGCGCGCGTCCTGCTGCGGTACATCCAGGAGCGCACCCTGACGGTGTTCGGGGACTCGCCCCGCTGACCCGACCTCCGGCCGGCACGGCCTTGCAAATCCTGGCGGCGACGGAGGCACCTCACGCCCTGGGCGTGGGTGACGTGAGACTGCGTGTGGGCGCTCGGCTCTCCAAAAGGTGTTACAACCTCTCCTCATGGGGTGCCCTGGAAAAGGAGATGGGATGGCAGGGGGTAAGAAAGAGGAGGAGGAGACGTTTCCTGACACAACCCACAACTGCTTGAGAAAGGCATTGAGCGATGTTTATCAAGCAACAGTCTCGGTGTGGATATTCA
>NW_010520081.1:5555-12148 GCF_000687285.1 Phaethon lepturus
GAGTGGCACTGCTCAAAGCGGGGGTCAGTCACTGGCAGCCTTTCTATGCCTCGCACTGGGGCTTTTTGATGATGCCTTTGCTGTTTCCAAAACATTGCAGGCAGAGAGGCTGGAGCAGCGTGGGGGAAGGCAGAGGGGAGCTTTCTAAGTGGATTAAGCAGGGACAAGTCACCTGAGCTGAGCTCCTTCTTACCCCCACGGAGGAGGTAACATGTGCCTGGGAGCGGGTGTAAACCACTGCCCGAGCCGGGGCCAGGCAGGACCCGGACCCGCAGGCAGCGCCCGGCAGCAGCTGCCCTTACGCAGCCCGCGGTGCCGACCCCGTGTGCCGTTGCTGTACGCCATACCTCGGTGCATTTTGAATGTGGAATTTGAAGGTTTCACTCTCTCGCTCGCCCTTTCCCTTCACTGCTAGGGGATTGAAAGGCAAATCTGCTGCGAGCTCTGCCGCTTGTGTAAAGCACTTCTGCCTGCTCGCTTAGGCACGGCTGCACGAAACTCTTTCCAAGGCTTGCAAAAAAATCTTTTAACCGAAATGCCAGGCTATTTCAGCAGAAGGCAATGGAGGGCAAAAGGCTGAGCATGCTGGCACCTCCGGCAGAGCCCATCCCGCTCCTGTCACTTCCTTTGCCACTTGCCCAGCATCCACTGTGATGGGGCACAGCAACATCCCAGCCAGGCAAGTCCTCAAGTGTCAGGGCTGAGAGAAAATTCGAAAGCAAAATGAACAGGAGGAAAAAAAGATACAGGGATGGGCTCCATCAGAGCCTCTCCTGCTTTCCACGGCATGTTTCCCAGCTGAAGCGTGCAGTTAGTGCTTGCTTGCCAGGAGCAGCCGGCTCCCGGCCTGTGGGCTGGTGATTTGCCACCAGGAGAAGGCTTTGTAAAGGGGCCTTGGGGAGCAGCCCCCCATTTCTCCAGCATTACAGGTGGAGACACCATGCTCGAGGCACCCCAAGTCACTCGTGCCTTTGGAAAGTCTCAGTGAGACCGACGTGGGCACCCGCGCTGTGCTGCTGTCCCGTTGCCCTAGCTTTGGGGAACACAGCCGCCCGTGGAGCGGGAGAGGCTGAAAAGGTGGGCATTCATGCCTTCCCTGCTCCTTCCCTGCTCCAGCCGTCTCAGCACCATGTCAGTCACAGAGCCTGCAAGGGGATACTTTAGCACCCGTGCTGATAAGCACAAGCAATTACCTTTTTTTCCTTTCTCCTCTTGCTTAAGAGAAGATGAAGTGAGGCGAGGGTGACACTAATCAACAAGCATGAGCGCTCTCCGGAAGCGGCGGCACTCCGCATCACAGGCACATCAGCACCCAGGGCGCCGGCAGCATCTTCCTGGAGTCCTGCCCCCAGTCAGCCAGGGAAAGCCTTTCCCTCATCACCCTCCCACCTCAGCAGTTCTCACCCAGTTTCCTGCGCTGTGGGATGGACCTGTCAGGGAAGCCCCGCTGAAGCCCAAATCATGGGGATTCATTATCTGGAGGTGAGCTTAGCCTGTAAGCATGGAGGAAAACAAAATAACTCATCCTGGATCCTGTGAAAAGTCATGCCTAAACACAGCCTTATATGAGTAAAGGAGACTAAATGTAACTTAATTAAATCCAGAAAATATGCTGTGAAAAGCTACGTGGTAACAAGAGCATTAGTTAGGATGTGTGGCATCAGTTATAGTCTTGTTTTTCTCATTAAAATGTGAAATTTCATTAAAAGTGAGGTTTTCATCCCATGTAAGCCAAGTTCTCAGCGAGAAGCGAGAAGAAGGTGGGACACTCTGCGGTGGCCAAAGCTGTTGACTTGGCTGTGCTGGAACAGCAGTTTTTGCCTTGCCTCTGGTTGCACCTCTTGCCTCCGGTTGTATCTGCTTGACCTTAATGTTGCACAAGGTAGTGGGGATTTTTCTAGGGTTTTTTTTGCATTTCCTTAGCTGTAATGTGTGAGTTTGCTGGCTGAACACGTGTGGGAACATCTGTAAACACTTACGCGTGTGAATAAAAATCACTCTTGAATTAACAAGGAGCTTGTATGGATAAAAGACAGAAGCAAAAGCCATGATCTTGCTGAGACTGATCATTAGCCTCCTCTAATTAGTGATTTTTTTCCATGGGCTTGTCTATGTAGTCAGCAAAGCACACGGGCTCTGAACTGTAGTCACAGTCATTTGGAGACATCCCACAGACTGCTCTGGCCGTAGCAGCCTTTACCACGTAGTGTTAGGTTTGGTTTGCCCCAGCTCTGAAACTGTCATATTTCCTATGATAAACTTATTTTTATGGGTTTATAATGTAGTTAGTTATAAAAGTTCACTCGGGGCCGTGCTTGACAAACAAGGTCTCATCTCAGGAGTGATCCTGCTTCAACCAAATTTCACTGGACATCATCATGGATCCTGTTGGGGTGGAGTAACAAAAAAAGGACACGGTACAAGATGCTTGCGGAGCTGGGGCAGTACTGCTTTGGCTTTAAGAAGGCAGCAGCAGCTAAGCAAGGGAAAAATATGTGGAGAAACAAGTTAAGGCACCTTCCCTGGGCTTGCAAGAGCTAAAGCGCAGGTGGCTCCCAGCGAGGGCAATTAAATGCAACCCCCATCCTACCAAGGATGCTCTTGGTAGCGTCACTGCTGACAGGATGGAGGAGAGCAACAGCAAGGAGCCAAGACCATTGGGAAGGTGAAGCCGCCTGCGTGCGAGTGCCCCGGCGGCCCAGCAGCACGGGCGCGAGGTGCCGCTTGCTCCACACATCACCCGAAAAGACCCAGGGCGAAAGCCCGACGCTGCTGTCCTCTGCCTTGTTCTTCCTTTTGTCACTTCAAGAGCTGCTGGGAAAGCCCGTAAAGTTTTCCGGAGGCACCAGGCAGCGCTCCCGTCAGGGCTTCTTGCAGGAGGGCATCCACCCAGATATGCCCCCCCAGGCACGCTACTCCTCTTCAGCCTGTTCTTCACCCCCCCAAAGCTGCTGACCCCTGAACACCCCCCCGCAGCCCACGCCAGTGCTTTGCTGGCCTCACCCTCCATAAACTGCCTGCCTTTCTGCTGCGTCTCAGGGACACTTCTTGAGCACCAAATAGCCTTTACAGCACCCCCGTACAGACCTCGCAGAGCAGCCCGAGCACCCACTGAAGTCACCCACTGGCTGGGGATGACACCAGTGGGGTGGCACTCGGGGGTAGCACTCAGACACCCCACAAGATGCTCAGCAAAAACTGCCCAAGCAGCTCCATGACCACGTGGGTGAAGGCAAGAGCTAGCAAGTAAATCCAAATTTATTGTTAAATCACTGGATATAAAAATAATCTGGCTTTTTGAAAGCAATTTATTTATGCTTTCAGTACTTGGTTAAATATTCATGTGGAAAAGGGAAAAAAAAAATCCACTCCAACATAGGACTATCATTGTAGTGATGGCCTTTAAGATTAATGGAAGTAAATTAGCCTGATATTTTATTTACATCCAGCAAAACAATAGATAAACCCTCCTGGTGATGGATTTTCTTCATTAGTTGGGTGAACGCCTAAGGTACAGTTTTTGACATTGTTTCTTCCAAGCGGTTAGACAAACAGTTTATCAAAAGAGTATAAAATTGTCAGGAAACGAAGCAGATTAATGACCAGTAAAGGGAAGATCATTGAATTTATGATGTAAGTAGCAGTATCACTGGAGCCTAAGGAATGGCATATTAGATAACCGACACGGACACCCACACAGAAGCACTGAACCCCCCGGATCCGCTGCCCCGGCAGCGGCCGCTCCCCAGTTCATCCTTCTGTGGAGCTCTCAGCACTGAGGCTTCACCTCCCTCCTCCTTCCCTCTCCTTAGGTCTGGGTTTATTTTGTGATTCTCTTGTTAGAGCTTGTGAACATATTATTTCCTCCCAATTACAAACCTCTTAGACTGGAACGGCTTCAGGGATGATAACCTTGCCTTCGTGTCTGCGCAGCGATAATGGATTCCGCAACCTAATTTGGTGATTTTGGCTGCTATTACAGCAGTGATAATCATACCAGTAACAACAGTAATATATAGGAGTTCTCCGGTCTTTTGATTCTTCTGAAAAAATCTGCCAGCATTAGTGGTTTATGGATCCCATATGGCTTTCTCCAGCAATTACTCCTGGAACGATAATTAGCTGTCAGATAAGGCAAAGGGGGGAAAGGAGACCAAGAACCTGGGGGAAAGGAAACCTTCCCTGCGATGTCAGAGGGGCTGCGTCTGTAGTGTCTGAGGTGTCTGCCCCCCCAGGCATGGGCTCAGGTTTTCAAGATGCAGAAGTATTTTGGGAGCAGGACAACTAAGAAACACTGGTTTAACTGGTGCTGTGAACCGCAGTCTCCAAGTGCTGTCTCCAGCAGGTGGCATTGGCTCGACCGGCTGCCTTTTCCCCGCGCCTGCCAACAGCCTCTTGAAAGCTTCATTCGGGACACGGTTTAGTGGGCATGGTGGCATTGGGTTGACAGCTGGACTTGATGATCTTAAAGGTCTTTTCCCACCTTAATGATTCTGTGATTCTGTGATTTCTGCAACGGCAAAGTGCAAGACGGCAAAGCATCATTAATTCCTGTACAGCCTAATCCGCCCAGCTGTACTTTATATGCCCCTCCCCTGCTTTATCCCTCCGTTGCTGTCCCTTTCCAATGAACACCCGATTTGGGAGCGTCGGGAAGCAGGACGGAGCCGGACGGCTGCTTGGAGGACGAGACGCCGCAGCACTTGGGGGTCTGCCCACCCAAGGGTGGACCCGGGCGCTTGGTAGCCACAGGAGAAAGCAACCTTTCCTCCCAGCACGGTGTCTAAACTATCCTCACCTATGAACTATTTTAAAGTAAAACGGAAGAAGCAATGGAGCTATGTGTTTTCATTCCTCTCTCTTCCCCACACTGACAATGACAGGAAAGAAATCCCAGTGGGATTTTTCGAGACTGTTGAGAGATGCGAAACACTCGTACAGCTGCACCGAGCGCTGGCGGGTACCAATGCGAATCATCAGCATTTTATCAAATCAAGGAGGTGACTGCAAGTGTCCCTGTTCTGGCTCCCAGAAGCCAGGATCATGTCCCCACTTCCGCCACCCACTTTGCAAACGAGGTGTAAGGATGGACCCCCAAACCAGGCACCATTAATGAAGCGATGGAGGTAAAACTCCTGCTGTGAGATTTTGACAAGGTGGATGGCATCTAGGTGTGGGCAAGCCTTTCTTTCCGGGGTCACCCAGGCATTTGTTTGTCTCTGGCTGATCAGCCGTTGCGGGGTCATGCTGGCCCGTGTCTCAGCTCTCTGCAAGGGGCATCTTCGTGGCTCTTTCTGGATTGAAGACCTCGAACAGTGTGAAGGTCAAGTTTCCGAGAAATTGTGCCCTAGAGCTATTTTGGATACCTGCTGTTTTGGTAGGATTATTTCTGTTCCCAAGAACTCCTAAACTCCAGGACCTTTTGAATAGACCCCACGGTTGTCCCTGAGATGGATTTTAAAATGCTACAGCTCTTAGAGCTGTGCACTGCCAACCAGCAGAAAAAGCAGTGCTGTGCTTTGGGGCTTTAAAATCCACTGGTTTGTAAAACAAGGCAAGCCAAAGATGCGAGCATCCTTTCCCAAACAGGAGGAGTTTTCCCTCCCAAAACTGCCTCCACGTTGTCCTTGGGGATTTCCCTGGGTTTTTTTTGTTTCACTCCTGACCAAACATCAGCCTCACTTGTTCTAAGCTGAACCAGGTTTTATTCCCCTGGGCCATACCCAGCATCACCAGTCCAAGAGATGATGCAGGTACAAAGAGGTTTCTCAGGTCTAGCATGCTGGGGACCCCCCAACTGCTGGGGAGCCCCCCATGCTGGGACCCCCCACTGCCAGCCAGTGGGCAGGGTGCTGCTCGTGCCCCGTGCACGGAGCGGCCCGGCAGTGCGTGTGCTTCCAGCTTCCGTCTGCTGCTTGAGTTTGGATGCCATGTGAGGTTTTTTCCCCTCCCCAGTCCCTGGCCAAGATCCCGTTCAGGCAACCAGACTCACCTTCTCACCTCCTTTTGGGATGGGAGGCTGTAATTTGCGACGCCTGTGCGTGGCCAGGCAGAAGAAGGGCTCGGGGCATCCCTGGTGTCCCTGCCACAAGCACACAGCAGGAGAGGCGAGGAGGAGGAAGGGCAGAGACGTCAGATCTTTTCTTTAAATCCTTGAGTTTTCTCGACCGATACCAGAAACTACTATTTCAGTCAGCAGGGGCTGCCTGAGCTTTCCCCCGCTGTCTGGATCTGGTGATGCTTTCAGAAAGCGCCCAAAAGCATCAAAGAATTTTCCCACTAGATGCTCAGCCCTGGGTAAGTGGAGAGAAACTCTCCAGGGATGGTTCAGTCCCGTCCCCCCCAGTCCAGCCAGATGAATACACTTGGTTTTGAACCATAGGGAAGAGCCCAAGGAAAATGTGAGTCCTGGCACTGCGTGGAAACAGGACGTGACGTGCCCACACAGGTGGTGTTTCCCCGGGGTGCTGCTGGCTGAGCTCCCTCCTTGAGCAGGCATGACACCACCTTTTCCAGTCCTGCTTTTTTGAGTGAGTTTTTCTTCACTGGATTTTTTTTTTGTGTGTTTTTTTGGCTGCATCCGAGCAGCACTG
>NW_010520081.1:12179-14592 GCF_000687285.1 Phaethon lepturus
GGATGAAGCTAGTGGATACAGTGGCACAGGCTTCACTGCAAGTGTTGCCATATTTTTGCAGTTGTTCGATTTTAATTGCTTGCTCTGGCTGCATCAGAAAAGGCATGGAGTAAGAAAAGCGTGTTACGTCCCAGGGCTGTTTATGTACATAAACTATCTGGGGTTTATTGCCTTGACCTTTTCTGAAACAAGTTCTTGGCTCCTCTGAGTTAAATCTGGAAAAAAGGGGATCCATTAAGCTTAGCAGCACATTTGGGCTTCTAGGAAGCTTATCTAGGTGCCAACAGGATACCAGGAGGCTGAGATTTGTCACAACTGGGACAAATTTTCTTTTAATGATTTTTGTTCGCTTCACCAGGGTCTGCCAGTTCTGCTCCTTGCCCACAGTAAATAGCCTGGGTGCAGGCAATTTTGTTCAGTTTAAGGCAATTCAGCCTAGTTTTCCTTGATTTAGGGTGACAGTTTTCCTTGATTTAGGGTGAGGGGGAGAGGTGGCACAAAATGTATGCACAGAACGGTCAGGTTAGGACAGAAACTTCTTGCTTTATCTTTCGAGCGTGAAACCTGGCATCGAATGCAAAGGCACACAGTAATGCATCCAGAAAGAGTTCACCCTGGCCATTTGAGATGAAGTTGAAAGCTAAGGGTGCAGAGATCGGAGGTCTCTCTTCCCTTTCGGCTTCCACGGAAGACCAGAGCAATTTGCTGAGGAGATGCTCAGAAGCTGGTTGTCACACCTGGATGGTGACCCCTGCGGGCTGCTGCCAGGTCCCTGCCCAGCTCGCGATGGGTTTGCACACTTGGAGTGCTCTTCCCTTCTCCATACCTTCCCCCAGCTCTGCCCCCATCCCTGCACCCTTGCCTTCCTCAGCTGTAGGGTAAGGGGGGCAGGAGGCTGGCGTTGAGCCCACCAAATGGATGGGGTCCAGCTGGGAGGGTTAAGATGCGGTAGCTCGCACTGCTTCTTCCTTGCCTCAAATAAGACCTGAAGGTCTCCAGGAAAGTCAGGACCTTTAGCAACCCTTACTGGTCTCAAAAAAGTTAAGCGTGTAGACACGTGTCCCTAGCACACGGGGAGAGGAGCCGCAGAAGCCTGCTCTCCTCTACTGGCACAGCTGCCCGTGTTGGCACAGGGAAAGCACTGGCAAGTGGTCTCAGCGCTCCCGGCTCGGCGCTGGGGCCGGGGGAGCTGGCCAGGCGTGGGCATCTCGCCTCTCCCGTACCAGACGCAGCCAGAAAACCATCGGTCGCGCAGCACAGCCGAGCTCCAGCGCTGAACGGAGAGGGGACTTCGGGGCAGGTTGGGGCAGCATGCCTTGGTGGCACAAGACCGGCTTACTGGGCTAGCCGCTTTGCTGCGGTCCCGAGGCTTAGGAGGCGGCTTCAGGAAACCCGTTGGCTGCTGTTCCACAGCTCTGTTGTTAATCGTGGCCAAATCTAGTCAAACATGGATGTTCCTGAGCAAACAGCCTTTAAGACTTCAGAGACTCGGGCTCGGGGCGGCTGAGAGAGACGATCGGTGGAGAAATGCAGCCTCCCTTGGCAGCCTTGACTCAGCCAGAAATTTAGGCTGGGGCAGGCAGCGACTGTGGAGGGGTCAAATCAGCCTGCGTGGTCTTGCCCGGGGTTTTACAGGGAGAGGAGGCAACTCATGGAGGAGGTGGGGTCCAGCCCGCCCGCTGAGCTACCCCCCGGGCGATGCTGGGGCCAGCCCTGTTTCTCCAGGGCACTTTGGGGCACACAGTGCCACCAGCCCCCACATCACCCAAGTCCCCCATAGGCTCCGTGGAGATGCTGGCACCACCTGGGAGACACGTACTTCCACTGCGCTCAAATAAGCCTTTTGACAGCAGCGATGAGGTGACATTTGTCCTGCTTTCTGCCTTCACAAAGGTGGGATTAGGATATCAGAACGTCCTGCTGCTTAATCTTCCTTTGAAGGGACTTGGAAAAAGGAAGAAAAGAAGGAAAAGGAATGAACAAAGCGCTGAGAGCAGGCGGCCTGTGTGGGCAGTTGTAAGAAAAAAGTATTGGGGCAATGCATCTGAGCTTATCGTTTGTGATCTTGAGGTGTCCTCAGAGACTCAACCTTCCCTGGCGAAAGCCGGTATTTTTAGCACAAGACGAGAAACCTGAGTCAAGGCCTCTGCTGTCATCCCTGCAGCAACGAGACCCCCGGCTCCATCGCCAGGCAAACCCCAGGCTCCCGCCCCGTTCCAGTGCAAGGCTCTTTTTTCACTCCCCGCTGCTGTAGTGCACAGCAAGCGAGTGTTTTTCATGTGCCAGGGAAGTTTGGAGGCAGCTGGGAAGAGCTGGCTGATATTTGGGAAACGTTGTGCTGGTGGAAGAGACCAGCACTTGGTGCCTGTGCAGGGACACCACATCACGGAATCACAGAATCATTAAGGTTGGA